>NC_143580.1:215292952-215535801 GCF_048544385.1 Mastigoproctus giganteus | reverse complement strand
GTAAGTAATTCGTATCCGTTGTTTTAATCACTATGATGATGTGGATAACTGACAACAACACAATATTTGTAATCTTATTGTCGGATTTTTTCCGCCCCTTTACGCCTGTAGAATTGTCTGAGAAAGTCTGGGACAGTTCTACAGGCTTGAGGATTCTGACGTTCCATATAAGTGTTCCCTGGGAGGCTAATTGCTGCTTGGTTCTTATTGAGGCTCTTTGGCTCCATGACGATGATTTATATGGTGATTGGGATGGTGATTACTTGTTTGATATGCCAGATTTCTTTGGCTTCCGGTCTAAAGACTGGGTATTTCCTGATATTTTCCTCTTTGGTTTTCTGGAGGTTGCTGGTGCTGGTCACCGCTATATTGATCAGGTTGATGGCGCTTTCCTACTTCTCGATGCTAGTTATGTCAGGTGTGTTGTGCGCGATCGTCTTGACTGTTATTTGACACAGTCCCAGTATAGTCTGTGAGTAGAGTCTCTAATACGGTCTGACGTTCTTACTGATTCTGCAATTGCCATGTTTCTCCAATTGCCATCATAAAACAAATCAAAATAAGTCAGGGAACATCCATTAGGAATATAACAAGCAAACCTGTTGTGAGATACAAGTTGACAGATAACAAGCCTGCAAGATGAGGTTGAAACTATTGTACAGTTTCTCTGAGCAGATAGCAAAACGATTCGTTGGATACTGGTCAGTTTGCTTTGAACTGTAATAGGTTTGGTTCTATGAAACATGCTATCTGCATATGTGACAATTGGAATAAAACCTGGGTAATACAAAATGCAGACAGTTCTCTTTTTTGAAAGGCAATCCTACCAAGAGGTTTTGAACAACATTCCTAAAAGTTTTAACTTTTTTGGAGAGGTCGTGTTGGCAATTTTTCATTCAAAATGTTTTCCAGATGCTTATGGGTGGTGACAAATGGCAAAGATACGCCATTAAACCCCCTAACCGATTTAAAATATATTGGTGAAACCTTTCACCATATTCATCGGAGGCTGCTCCCAAATATTTAGGAAAAAAGTCTATACGGGAATTTAGGAAATGAAGCTTTATGACATATTTCATTTCAACTCTTTGTATGGTAAAATTTGTACATCTACAATTTTAAGGAACTTTTCTGATTTCTCATTGCCTAAAAAGTTCGGGCAGGCGTTTTCGAACACCTTCGGGGCTCTTATTTCTGTAGCATTTAATTTTTTTAGTGAATTCCTCATCTTGGAACAGCAATTTCATTTGAGGATCCCAAAAATTCCCTCTTTTGTATTGGCTTCACTGATTCGATTTCAGGAGACGTTTGCATCAATCAGGAAAATTCTTCTAGCTCGATGCAATTGAGGTAAATAGATTTTTAACTCAACCACCAAAGGAAGATGTGTTACATTTTTCTGGACGGCTGTAGTTTCTGACCTTGTAGTGGCAATCCTTCGCTCTATTGTCCCACTGGCATGTACGCCTTACAATGCACTTAGCAAAACTACCACTCTTAGGTAGGCACAGATATTCAATTTGTATTCGTGATGCATATTTTTTGCAAAAGAGCCTCTAGGTTTTCGTACGTTACCTTCATGTGAACATGGGCCCATGATTTAGATGGATAATGATTTCCATTATGGAGTAAAACTGCTTTCAAACTTATCTTGAATGGGTCAATGAAAAGGCAACTCCACTGCTCGGTGAAGTGCTCCACATTTAGCTCTTTTATTAATTGCTAAACATTGTTACAATGAACCAATCCAATTGGTTTATTATAACACTTTTCTAGAACATTCCACTGAGCAGTGATCCTAGTAATTGGGCCTTGATTTGCAAGAGGTGCAAATCTCTAACTAAATCGTCCAATTCTGATTGCGTTCTTAGATGAAGCTTTACAGTGTAAAGAGTTGAAAAGTCTGGATCTAAACTTGTTCTGGGTTCTGCAGATTCTGGAGATTCCTTTCCCGATTCTGAATCAGAGTCAACTCCAAAAATTCCTGGTGGCTTTGGCACTGGCATTGTATCATCGTGAAGAACCGGCCTGAGAGCAGATGGCATATTGGGATACTCTACTTTTGTATGCTTGAATTTCCGAGAAAAACCAGAAATATTGGTCAAGCACAAGTAATAATCATTTCTGTGGTCTCGAGGTCTCCACTATATAACCGGAAGGGCAACGTTTCTAGAAGGCCATCAATGTTTCTAGAGAACTTCGTCTAAAGTTCTAGCACCTTCCACAAACACCTCGAACTTTCTTCCACAATTTTTACTTCACTTTTAACTTTCTTAACACAATTCTCAAACATTTCGGAACGTTCCCGAATATCGTAGAAAGCTCTCGAATGTTCTAGAAAAAAAATAATAAAAATAAATAGACAAAACAGACAGAAAAGATATATTAGAGACACGGTTCTACCAAAATAGGTATTCACCAACTGGATCCATAAGTACCAAAATTGAATTTGCATTGTGAGCGAACCCTCTTGACATTTCTAAATGGTTGAAAAGCTTCAACGGATTCAAACGACTGGAGCCCGAACATGATTAGCTCATTCCGATCAGTAATTTATCTCAAGATAAAAAAGAATGATCCAGTGAAACGCCTCCAATATATTGTGGTCAACCGTATCGATATTCTAGTGGATTCGTGTTTTCCAAGTGAGGAACAGAAATTAATTACTCAAATTACATAAGAAAAAATATTTTATGTACTAAAACTGAAGATTTTAAATAAGTTATCTGACACGTTTGTTCATGTTATAATAATTGTTGTGTTGTTGTTATTTACAGGATCGTCAGAATATTAGAGGCTGGACTGATGGATAAATGGTGGAAGGATACTATGGACGAGTTGGAAATAAAGTCGGCACAGCGGATTGAATCTATGGATGGGAAAAGATCTCTTTCCCTAGAACATGTCCAGAGCGCCTTCTACCTCCTGGGGATTGGATACATCGTGTCGTGTCTAGGATTAATTGGAGAATTTGCTGCCAAAAGAAAGTGCCAGAGGATTAAAAGGAATTAATGACACGAAACAAGATATATGACATTAACTCTCAATATTATAACCTTTGCATATCATTCTCCTGTTTGCAGTGTACCGAAACTATGGTCAATATTCGAGTTACGAGTGTCTGTGGTTATCATGTATCCACGATGGTGCTTTGAATAATAACGAAATGTGGAATTGTAAGCTCAGTTTTTATGAAAGAAAGAATGAATAAATACGCGTTTATCTGATAACATTGGTCAAATTAACGCTTGCACATATCTCAACAGTTCTTGTTTTTTACCACAGCAGAACATATTATCAAGATGTTCTTCAGGTAGAAACGTTTCAAATGAGCGGGTAGCAGCTAAGGCCAGGGTAGCGAGCTTAAATTACTTTAAGGGGTGTTAGGGTAGTTAACTATACAAGACCACTAAGTGTTAATTGTTTGTACAGTAATGTCAGAAGTGTTGTCAATAAAATGAGTGAATCCGAACTGCTCGTTAGGACAAGTAACGCTGACCTAATAGGGCTTACAGAAACGTGTTGCCACACGGAGTTAGGGGATGATGAGTTCCAGTACAGTATGTACAATGTATTTAGGAAGGACAGGGAAGATTGAAGGGGTGGTGGGGTCATGCTTCTTATCAAAAGCAGCCTGAGCATTGTTTATTTAGATTTCAGCAAAGCATTTGACTCAATCCCACATGAGTGGTTACTTTATAAGCTGGAACAAGTTGGAATCACAGGGGAAATCATTAGATGGATAGAAGGATGGCTTCAGGGCAGGAGGCAGAGGGTTGTGATAAATGGCTATTCCTCAGATTGGGTTGATGTAAGAAGTGGGGTTCCCCAAGGATCAGTATTAGGACCACTGTTGTTTTTAATTTTTATAAACGACATCGATGAAGCGATAGAGGGCGTTATGTCTAAATTTGCAGATGTTGTAAAGATTGGTAGTGTAATTAATGATCAACGCCGAGCAGAGCTTCTTCAGAATAACCTAGATTGACATCAGGGATGGTCAGAAAAATGGTAGCTATGCTTTAATCCAGCAAAGTGTAAGGTATTGCACCTGGGAAACAGTAACCCCAATATAACTTATACACTTGGCGGAGTTTAACTAAAGCCGGTAGTGGAGGAAAGGGACTTGGGTGTTACGATACTGTCAGACTTTTTGTTCTATGGGCATTGTAGACTGGTTCCAAGGAAGGCCTATAGTGTCCTATTGATGATTTATCGAATAATCCCTAGTAGAGATAAGGACGTAATAATCCCATTATAGAAGGCTATTTGTGAGACCACACTTGGAATACTGTGTTCAGGTATGAACACAGTATTCCATTATAGACCTCACCTGAAGAAAGACATTGTGCTTCTTGAAAGGATCCGAAGACTGGTAACTCGCCTGGTGGGGTCGGCAAAATAGCGTCCGTATGAGGAAAGACCGCATATGTGGGTGGCAGAGGTTGGAAACTAGGCACCTTAGAAGACACTTCATTGAGGTGTTTAAGCTCTGAGAGGCATCAGTAAAATGAATGCAGAAAATTTTCTAGATTATAAATTCTAGAACAAAGGGCCACTGACAAAAATCCCAGATGTTTGGGGCGTTTATCACTCCCATGTACATTTTTAATGTAGTCGTTAAACGCCTGCTGTCAATTAACCTCGGGAGCCTGAGTACATTTAGCTGCTCAGTCATGTTCTCAATTGTCATGTTCTCAATTGAGGGGGTCGGCGATGCTTATTTGTGGCCCATTTCAGGGTCCAGTGTTCACGGGAGAACACCGGGTTTTGAAGTGAGGGCGACGCAAATGCCCAAATTTCAGCAGCGTATAAAATAGCCTGATAAACAGTGGTTTGAAGATATCTGGTAGTTGTTGCGGCATCGTTGGAATGAAGTGTTGTTTCGCTCTCCAGCGTAGGGTGTTAAATCGCTTCGGAGGTATTCTGTGGAACATTACATTTCAGCTTCGGATATCAATAGACACCAAGGTCTTTATGGCAGTTAACCACTGGGATGAGAGTACCCAAAACTGATGGCTGAATTATTGTTGGTTGCTGTTTCAATGAGTATTGCAGATTTTGAAGGGTTAAGGTTTAACCCAAACATCTTCAAGTAGTTTAAAGAACGGTGAAGTTCTCTGGGATTGAAGATGTAATGGCCATTGGGTTTGCAGACGGTGGGATTAAGGTAAGAAACTTTATATCGTCGGCATATATTAGAGCATCATCACGGGGACTCGTGAAAGGAATTAGAATGGATGAGAAAAGAAGGCCAGACAGGACGCCACCTTGTGGGATTCCTGCATTGATTTTTCTTGTTAAGCGGGTCTTCTTCATTGTGAGGTGGACACTTCTCTTTCTCAATAAGGTGGTGAAGAAAGGTAGTAGGTCTCCATTAAACCTGAAGAATAATTGCAGAAGATCGATAAGAGCTGTGACGTGTAAGCTGTCAAAAGCAGCTTCAATATCCGCGTACACAACAGCTAATTCCGATTTAGTTTCGAAGGCTTGAAGAATTGATGTCTGTGCGGCCATCAGGTGTGTTATGGAGGATCTATTTGCGACTGCGAAATGGAACTGTTTCGGCTTCTGTGGCATCAGCTGTTTGTTTAATGCTGGAACGAGTACATTTTCAAAAAGTTTGAGGAAGGTGGAAGAAGTTGAGATTGGTCTGAAATCTTTTAGTCTTGTTGGCGCTTTAACCTTAGGCAGTGAAATATTCATTCCATTGAGCAGGGAAAACTCGTGTGGAAAGAACAGAGTTGTAGATTGAGAGCAATGCATCAAGGATGAAGGGGCTAAGGCACTTAATTATGATATGGTATGTTAATTATGGTATGTTATCTCGGCCTGCGGTACTAGATGGACGCAGGGAGTTAATAGAATATATCAGTTGCTGTCTTGTGATGGAAATTATGGAAAGGTTGTCAGTAGGAGAAAACTGAGAGTTTTGGGGAGGAATTTCAGCAGAAGCGGAATTGGCTTTGAATCTTGAAATGTAGTCTATCCTTTTATCTAGATCAAGATTTGAATTAATGAGACTATGTCTAGATGGGCATGGCGCTTTTCTTTTAGACAATGTAGCATCGGTGTATCTCTTTATTGCTGATACCTTGAGTCTGTTGAAAATAGCTCTTGCTCTTGAGTATAGGACTCGATCTTGGGTTGTGCCAGAGATTTTCCACTGCCTGTGAAGGTACTGCTTGTTGTGGAAACTGCAAGCTAGATCTTTGGTCCACCAAGCTCTAGTCCTTGGAGAAATGTGTACAGTTTTGGCTGACGCATAAAGGGTGACTGTATTTATCCATCTTGTGATTAGATCAACTGTGAGGATTGGGTCACATCCATCAAGCATATGCCATGGAAGAGACTGTGCTCCCTCGAGGCACTTTTTGGGATCCAGAAAGTCGGAGAAAATATCATTTTCTTTTCTACAGTATTATGACAATTAAAGCTGGGCATAGGCAGAACAAGAAATAATGCAATTGGGTCGTGATCTGATTTGAAGGACGTTTCTGTTGGAATCGACTCTGCAAATTCAAGAACATAGATTCAAGTCGAGGCGACTGGTGCCTCTCGTTGGCTCCTCATTGATAATCGTAAACTTTAATGGACATTATTCGTTAGTCGCTGAAGGAGAGGGCTGAGATGGGGGGGGGGGGGTGGAAGGTTAGTTTCAGGTTGGAATCTTTGACGAAGATGGCAACACCGCCGCCTCTATATTGAGATCTTGATGTGAAGAACGATGAAAATCCAGCGACCGGAGCACAGGCTATTGACTCCTGGGCAGGTTCAAGTCATATTTCTGATAGACAAAGTATATCCATGCTGTTGGACAACAAGAGTTGTTCGAGAGTTTCTAGCTTATTTCGGAGGCTCCGGACAATTTCTTAGAAAAATCTAAGGGTGAGTTGAAAGGGAATTTTTATACGTGCTGATCTATTTGTTGATGCTTTTGAACACCTCAACAGACTAGCCCTAGTGGAAATTATACTGTTAATTGAAAGTGTTTGAAAAGCAGGGTTATGTGGCGTCACATCAGTATGTTTATAAGCAGTAGCTGGGGCAAGAAAGTGATTGGAGCTGGACATATGGTGCAGTGGTTTTCGACAGTCGAGAGACGCTAGTGCAGTTTCACAATTAGTTAGTCATGCAGAAAGGGAGCCGTGAAGTTGAAGTGGTTGGTTTTGGGTCTTTCGATTCATAAAAAGGCCTGATTAGAGTGCCAACTGGCCACTCAGATCCACATCTGCAACAGATCTGAATGCCGCGACTTTCGCAAACTACTCTAAAAGACGAGTAATTTGGCGTTTTCTTGAGTAAATTTGCAGATACTTTGGCATGCAGTTCTTTACTCATTACCGCCTCAATATCCTCAGCATTTGTCAGTGGCCTCAGTCGGGAAATAAAAATGTTTCTGTGCTGGGAGGTGGGAGGCTTGCTCATTGATCTCAGAAGAGAGGACGTGGAGGTACCAATCCTAATCTGACACTTTTCGTTGATATTGGCAGGGTGACTCTTAATTTGAAAGGGTGGGCTGAAGAAATGAGGGTTCTGATTAGCTGACAATTGAGGAGATGAAACAGAACGGGTAGCAGCGATTTTAGTCCAAGATTGTTTGTTCATGACAGGTGAGCAATGGTTGCCTGGATTTTTGTCCGCGAAGGTAGAGGCGTTGCTGCTTTCAGACAGCAGCAAAGATGATAAAGCTGGGGTCAATTTTGGAGGTGGGACGCTAATTTGGTGGGCCACCACTTGTGGATCGCACCTCTGTTCAGCTGCATGACATGAATTCATGACCGGGACTTCGCTGCTTGCTACATTAAGGAATTGAGGTTCATCTGAAAGGTGATTGGCTCCCTGAGTATTTCGGCAACATTCAAATCCAGCGGGATTGTGTGAGGTCAAAATATCTAACTCTGCTGATTGGGCGGTGAATTGAGTGTTGATTCTAAGAGAGAGAGAGAGAGAGAGAGAGAGAGAGAGAGAGAGAGAGAGAGAGAGAGAGAGAGAGAGAGAATTTAGAATTTTTAATGCCCTTCACGGCCAAAAAGCCAGGGGTTTACATTTTTACACCTTCCCGAAACTTACGGGAAAATCTAACAATTATTTACAAAAAAAGGTAATTTTACAAATGAAAACATATTTTGATACAAAGGAGAGAACTCCTTACGAGAGTTCAGTCTGATTGAGCTGGCTTAACATCGAGATAAGAGCACCAGCTCAATCAGACAGTAACAGTTGCAAGGTACACATGTCATTGCTGATTAGTCCTACTAGTCATAATTTTTTTTCGGTAAGTCCGGTCAACAGCGAATTTGTTCAGGTCGGCGTCAAGTGCCTGGGTTTGCTTGAGCATCTGCTGAGGAAGGAACCTGTCCGAGAGATGGAGTCGTGCTGAATTCGAGTAGAGCTCGGGATTGGCCCTAAGGGTAGCAGGGGGAATCCTCCAGCCACAGGTATCCCAGAATGAAGGTGTTGCGATTATGCCTGTTATCATCTTGACTGTTGCTAGGAGGCGTTGGTCGTCGACTAAGGTGGGAAGCCGTGGAATCCCGAGAGAGGGCAAGCTGCGTGGTACGAATCAGAGCTGGAAGGTTGTGTTTCCTGTTGGCCCACATTAGGAGCCAGAATTCTGTGGCAAAGAGTGGTTTCTTTATTGACGGTGCTGCTGACGCCCAAATTTCAGCAGCATAGAGTAAAGGTGGAAAGATGATTGTTCTTATGTACCTCACGGTTGTCTTTTTATCTGTGATATGAAGGAGATGCTGTTTTGATATCCACCGGAGTCTTGAAGCACGTGTGAGGAGCATGTCTATGTGGGCGTTGAATCGAAGTTTGGAGTCGAATACAACGCCCAGATCAGATGGCTGGACACAGTTGGGATGAGGGTGTTGCCGACTGAAGGCTGGAGAGACGAAGGAGTTTGCTTCAATGAATGCACCATGAATTCGGACTTAGCAGGATTGATCTTGAGCCCAAACTGGCAGAGGTAAGATGTGACTGCAATGAGAGTATTGTTAATTTCCGTTTTTACCATATCAAGGTCTTGACCAGTAATGGTGGGAGTGACTATCTTGATATCATCTGCATAGCTCAGTAGATATCGAGAATGTGCAACCAGTGGGAAGATAATAGATGAAAACAGAAGGCCCGAAAGGACCCCTCCTTGTGAGACTCGTGCGGTGAATGATCTAGTAAGGGTGCGATCTCCTCTATGAAGCTTTATAACTCTGTTAATCAGAAGAGAGGAGAGAAAGCATAATATGTTTCCTGTGATCTGGAAGTGGTATTCCAGGAGAGTGAGTAGTTGGTTTACTTGGACGGCGTCAAATGCAGCCTCAATGTCTAAGTAAGTAACAGCTAGTTCGTGCGTTTTCTCGAATTCTGACAAGATAGTATTCGTGGTGGCTAGCAGATTGGTGATCGTTGATCTGTTTGGAAGGGAGTAGTGAATTTGGGCTGGATTACTGGGCAAGATCTGCTTGGTGAGGATGGGGAGTAAGGTCTTCTCCAGGAGCTTCAGCAGGCTAGAGGAGTTGGCGATGGGTCGGAAGTGTTTAGGTTTCGATGGCGACTGAACTTTGGCTAAAGGTTTGATGAGATAATTTTTCCATTGCTGTGGGAAAATCTGGTTCGAGAGTAACTGGTTGAAGATAATTAAAAGTGGCTGAATAATGTATGGACTTAGGCATTTGAGCATGAATTGGGGAACTCCATCATCACCAGTGGTTGACGAGGCAGGTAGAGAATTGATGGCGACGATCAGCTGTTGCTTTGTGATCTCAATGGTGTTCAACACTTCTTGCTGGGTGGGTTCTGTTAGTAGAGCCAGATCTGAGTTTGGCGTAGGATTACGATTAAATCTTGTGACGAAATCGAGCCACAATTCAGGATCAAGTTGCAAAGGAAAATGAAGGTTCACCTTCTTGTATGGAATTTTTCCTTTAGCCAGATCTCGGTTAACGTATAATTTGATTGCCTCAGATTTCAGGCGATTAAATTGAGCCCGTGCCCTTGAATAAACGATGCGATCATTGATATTTTGCGACTGTTTCCATGTGCGATGGAGCTGTTGCTTCAGCTGGAAACTCATTTTGAGTTCTGAATTCCACCAAAGTCTTGTATATGGACTGATTGTGATTTTTTTAGAGGCAGCATATTTGGCAACCGTGTTGATCCAGTTTGTGAGAATGTTCACAGCTAGCTCTGGGCTTCTAATTTGGGGGCTGGCAGATATGCAGTCACATGTATTGGGACATGATCAGAGTCAAATGACGTTTCTGCAATGTACTCAAGGGTGCAAGGGATAGAGGCTAGAACTAGATCTAAGAGGTTATTCCCCCTGGTTGGAGCTTCATTAATAAGCTGTAGATCAGCACATCTCAAGTGTGCCAGAAGATCCTTTTTCAGATTAGATAGCTGAGGAGGTAAATTGAAAGCACCACAAACTAAGTGAGAAGCTGTGGGATGCAGCTGATTGATTATCCAGTTGGAAACTTCAAGGATGATTTGCTGGGAAGGCGTTGGAGGTAAGTATACCACACAGATGTCAAACATCACGAAGTTGTATCCTAACGTAACGAGGATTGCTTCATAGTTAGGGGAGTTACTGGATTTATTATCCAATAGCTTGAAAGCGGATTTCTTGTACAATATTGCGACGCCTCCACCCTTGAGTGCAATCCGAGATGTGAATACTACCCCATAATTCTGTTAACTGATTCGTTTTTTTTTTTTTGGAAAACTTATGAGTTTTGAAGTATCCAGTTTTGATTTGCATATTAGTATACCGCTCATTAAGAGCAGACATCAGTTTATCTATTAACATAGGTAAGAAATTGCTTTGCAGCTCATCTGCGACAGACTTACTTATTGACTCATTCTGGATTTCTGGCCTTGGGTTGTCCTGTATGGACAGTGCGGCCGTTGGCACTATTCCTGGCAAAGACATATCAGTTTGGATCCTTGCATTATTAGTGCTCCGGGCCTGGGAAACAGTTAATTTGTCTTTGGTACACGACGGTTGCAACAAACTTTGCGACGAGAAACTTATCTCACCCCTGATACAGCCCGGTGTTTTGCAACTAATTAACATGAGTGCTTCGTTATGGCAGTTATTGAGAGTATCCGCAGGGAGGATCGATTTAGTGGTATTACGCTTCTTTGAAATTACATCAGATGGAACATCTCCCGACAGAAGCTGGTTACCGACCACGTTATTTATATCAGAATTTCCATTCATGTTGCTTAGCTCAGATGGTCTGCTATTGAATGTGTCTACCCTTTTCATTTAAGTTCCATTCCGTGCACATTGCAAACATGTAGATTTCCTAAAAATATTGAGACAACCAATTGGCCAGGGTCATGTTCTATGGTTCTAAACCATGGAGGAACCCTAGATGTTGGTTGAGAATTCATATCTGATTTGGGATGAATGTGTCTATGAAATGGAGTCGGTAATTCTAATTATCTCTGAAAGGAGTTACGGAGGCACCCTCTCAGATCGGGGAATCCAACAATGTCAGTGACATTGGAATGGGAGATCTTTGATAAACACAGGTGAATTTTTTAAATTTCGAAAACAAATTTGAAATTTGTTTCAATTTTCAAAGTTTTTGAAATTGGCAAAAACAGAGATGAACAACTGAAAATTGCGATATGGAATGTCAGAAGTTTGTATGAAGCTAGGAAATTAGAAAATGTCACAAAAGAACTTGAAACAGATATCCTGGGTTTAGGGAAGGTGCGATGGCCTGGACAAGGCGAATCGAGTAGAGTGAAAGACCACAAACTCATATACTCCGGTGGAAATGAACACCACAGAGGAGTGAGAATTCTGATCACGAATTAAAAGATCAGATTCCTAAATGATACTGGGCTTTTTCAGACAGGATAGTATTAGCCCAATTTAATAATCTTCCAATACCGCTTAACAGCATACAGGTTTATGCACTAACGTCGTCATACACTGATGAAGAATACCAAGATGTCCTAGAAGACCTCAAGTACTTCCTAAACTCGGTTAAAAGAAAAGGTATCAATGTAGTTATGGGAGATTTCAGCGCCAAAGTGGCAACCAGGCATGATTGGCAACACTATTGGCCTTTTCAATCTGGGAACAAGATATGAAAGAGAAGATGCACTGGTTGACTCTGTCAAGAGCATGAAATCGTCTTTATGAACACCTGGTTCAAACTACCACCACGAAGATTATACGCATAGAAGGCCTCCAAGGATGTCCAACCAAAGATTAATCGAAATCAGGTCGACTACATCATTACCAACCAAATATTCCGAAACATCATTAAATGTGTCAAAACCTATCCTGGAGCTGATATCGTCTCAGACCAGTGCTTACTAACAAGGAAACTGGTTATAAAATTAAAGAAAATCAATGGTAGGGAACTAAAGAAAGGCTGGGACAAAGATAAACATAGCCAACCTGTATATGGGAGACATTTCACAAGCACAGCCGAAGAGCAAGAGTATAGTAATTTAGATCTACTAGATAGAGATGCAGATTCTGAAGGGACCTTGTTCAAGAAGATAATGACAGATGCTGCATTTGGATGGGCCCAAAGGAAAGCCAAACAGCAATGGATGACAAGCGAGATACTAGATCTAATGGAGCACAGGAAATATTTTAAGAACAAAGACGTAGAAAAATATAAGATGTGTGACCGTTTGATTAAAACGGAAATAAGGCAAGAGCAGCAAAATGTGCAGACTACCACATAATAAGACTCATAAGCCACTCCATAAAAGACGTCTTGAAGATGATTCTACGCAGAATTGAAGACAAGGTTCAAGAACAAATTGGAAAAGACCAGTTGGGTTTAAAAAAGGAGGTTGGCACAAGAGAAGCAATATTTTCTCTGAATATACTGGCAGAAAGAGCAATTGAACACTAGCAGAACCTATTTTTCAGCTTCATTGACTTTAACAAAGCATTCGATTGCTTGAAACATGATGTCCTCTTCCAACTCTTGAACAATGTAAACATCAATCCCAAGGAACTAAAGATACTACGGTTACTATACCTTGAGCAAGAACCTGCAATCGCTGTAGAAGGAGAAAGCACAGAGTGGGTACAAATCCAGAAAGGAGCGAGGCAAGGATGTGTGTTGGCTCCTATGCTGAAACCATTATAGATTTAATGCAAGATTCTAAAGAAGAAATTACTGATAATGGTTCAGTTATCTCTAACCTGCGATATATAGATGATACTGGCCTCATTGCAACATCAGAGGAAAAGTTGCAAACACTCCTCAACAAAGTGGTAACAGCCAGCGAACAGCTAGCTTAATTAATGCCAAAAAGACCAAAACTATGGTCATAAAAAAAAAAAAAAAAAAAAAAAAAATTTCTGTTTATACTCCGGGACGACCAAACGGTCAGAGGAGTTCACAAATAGACAGAATACAAGAAACAGCACCGTATTCAGCAGTCACGGGCTTGAACCCCGGTCACACAAGGCACGTGTACTTACGCACCCGCGCGCCTGACCAATAAGCAAAAACACATTGTCTGGAATCAAAATACGATGTGGCAACTCTCCCCGTCCTCCCCACACCGGGGGTAAAAGACCCAGATTCGAATCCCGTCGATGACGCGACAAATTTAACAAGACACAGAAATTTGAAGCAGAATTGGTATGGCCAAAGAGGTAATTAAGAATCTTAAGAACTTCCTGTGTGACAGAAAACTGCATTTTCAGAAAATATCGAATGGCCAAATGCTACACATGGACCACTCTCCTATATGGATGTGAGACCTGGATCATGAGGAAGGCAGAAATCAGGAAACTGGAAGCTTTCGAGATGTGGACGCTCAGAGGAATGCTCGAAATTCCGTGGACAAGAGCAAAAGGAAGTCCAACAAAAAAGTGGCTTGATAATATCAAAGAATGGACAGGTGGTCTTACGACACAAGAACTATTTCACAAAGCAAGAGACAGAGTTGGCTGGAAAATGTTGGTCTCCAACGTACAAATTGGACACAGAACGTGACGAAGAAGAAGTAAATTTTTCATTTGTCCTCCTAGAGTCATTTAAACTGGCGGTTTGCTTGGGTTTTTCGGGGACATTGCCGAGAGCATTTATTAATAGACAATATGACATAACCGTAGAATTCTTTTCAGTATATGGTTCAATTTTAAGAATTTATTTGCATTATACTTTTTTTTCTACAAACAGCCAGGTCAAAATTTTAATTTACGTAGAAATATTGATGGGAAAGATTTATGCCAGTACTACTTCTGCCATCTCTGGAATAAACTTTGAGTTAAGGATCTGCCCACTACAATACAATATCCTTTTTAATCCTTCACTTTCTGATCATCACTGGAGAAACTGAAAAATTTCGTAATTTTCCATATGCCGATCTCAGAATTCGCAATAATGGTATTAAGATTCGCATCCAATGCAGGAAGCATCCTGGGAATTTATCTTGAAGGCATTTCTTCAAGACCTTATAATAATAACACTTTTGACATACAATCTCATTAAATGGCAAATAGGACCGTGCAGTGGTATCTCGGGCTTAGGTGTCGTCGGTTTTCGACAACCCCCTCTTTCTTTTGTTATACCATTTAAGAAACACTTTGGGATCCCCTTCTGTATTGCGGCCTGGGTGTGTCGCATCAAACACGACACCCCACACTTTTGCACGACCCTGATGGCAAAAGAACCAATGTTCCATCTACTATTTAAAGGGATTCACATCTTAAATCTGTTCTGAATATTTATCATTGTGCCATAAATGTAATCTGAAATTTAATTTTTGAATTCTTCTCTAATCTTGGATATCATAATACTCTGCACCAACTGACTTCATCAGCTATCAAGTCCCTATCTATGATCATTGAATCTGAGAGCTGAAAGCTCCGTAGCCATCATCACCAGCCAGATCAGCATGGCCCACACTTGTACGTAGAAGGAATTTGTTTTGTAGAGACGGGATACACTTAAACAAAGGTGGTGCAAACGTTTTTGCCAGTATTATTGAGGATACCTTAAAGGTTCAGGGAAACTGCTAGTTAGGGGGGATGTGGGTAATACTGACACGCGTTTATCTGATAATATTGGTCAATGTAACTCTTGCACATACCTTAAGAGTTCTTATCTGTTACCCCAACTGGACGTATTATCTAGATGTTCTGGGGCCAAAGACGTTTCAAGTGAGCGGGTAGCTAATATCAGGGAAGAGAGCCTAAAAAACTTCAAGGGTTGTGTTAGGGTTGTTAAATATACAAGAACAGTAAATCTTAATTGTTTATACAGTAACGTTAGAAGTGTCGTCAATAAAATGAGTGAATTCGAACTGCTGGTTAAAACAAGTAACGCGGACATAATAGGGCTTACAGAGACGTGGTGCCACCCGGAAATTGGGGATGATGAGTTTCAGTACGGCTTGTATAATGTATTTAGGAAGGATAGGGTAGATAGAAGGGGTGGTGGGGTAATGCTTCTTATCAGAAGCAGCCTGAGTGCGACGATAGCCTTCCCGGATTCAGACATTTCACATGCTAGTATAGAGTCTGTATGGTGGGAGATAGTTGGAAACAAAGGTATAATGCGAGTAGGAGTAATCTACAGACCAGGTGATTGTGAAGATTATGACAAAAGCCTCTACATGCAAATGGAATGGGCAAGTAAGCGTCAATGTCTTATTATGGGTGATTTCAATTTGCCTCTAATTGATTGGAGTAAATGGGAAGGAAACTCGACATGGGGAACAAAATTTTTAAATCAACTAGATGACTGTTATTTGTATCAACATGTCAGGGAAAGTACTAGAGAAAAGAATATCCTAGACCTCATCATCACACATGAATCAGATGACATAACAGGGCTGACAGTAGAGGAACCAGTAGCAGGAAGTGATCACGGAGTTCTACGGTGGATGATGACGAGAGAGGTAGCAGAAGTAAAAGGCAAAGGAATGGGTTTTAATTTCAGAAAAGGAAATTACGATGCCTTAAGGTACTACATGGCCTCTATTAAGTGGGTAGATATCGCGCAGAGAATGAATACAATTGAACTGTGGTACGCTTTTAAAACATTAATCACAGATGCCTTGAATGCGTATATACCATTAAAAAAATGCTCCACGAGAAGGGTTCCAAGTTGGATGAATAGTGAAGTTGCCACATTACTTGAGCAGAAAAAGGTGGCATGGAAAGGTTACAGAGCAATAAAAAGTACTGAAGCCTATAACAGCTACAAGGTGATGTGTAATAGAGCCACAGAAAAGGTTCGACAGGCAAAGGCAGTTTATGAGAAATCACTAGCAAAGAGGGGGGATAAAGAATTCTTCACATATATAAATGCCAAGAAGAGCAGGACAAACCAGATCGGACCTTTACGTAAAGGAAAGGAGATAGTATTAAATACACCAGCTGCCGTTGCAGATGAACTCAACAGTTCTTTTGCATCGATATTTACAGAAGAAAAACCTTTTGTGGCAATGGGAAATTGTGGGAGCGAAGTTGAAAAATATGTAATTAATGATATTGAAATTTCGCAAGATTATTTAATGAAAAAACTTTCGAGCCTACAGGCCAGTAAGGCTCCTGGAGTTAAGGGAGGCGGCAAGCGAGTGCATTGAACCATTGAGGCTAATTATGCTAGCATCACTAGACTCTGGGGAGATTCCCTGGGATTGGAAAAGTGCAAATGTATCTCTCATACATAAGGGTGGCTCTAAAAGTGAAGTGGGAAATTATTGACCTGTCAGTCTGACTTCAGTAGTAGGGAAAATCATGGACGCAATGATCAAGGGTGGAATTCAGAATCATTTGGATCGAATTGAAATTCTCAAGGATACTCAGCATGGTTTTGTAAAGGGAAAATCATGTTTAACAAATCTGGTTCGCTATTTTGAAAGGGTCACTCACGAGCTGGATTTAGGAAATAATTTCGACATTGTTTATTTAGATTTCAGCAAAGCTTTTGACTCAGTCCCACATGAGCGGTTGCTTTATAAGCTGGAACAGGTTGGAATCACTGGGAAAATCCTTAGATGGATAGAAGGATGGCTTCAGGGCAGGAGGCAGAGGGTTGTAATAAATGGCTATTCCTCAGATTGGGTTGATGTAAGAAGTGGGGTTCCCCAAGGATCAGTATTAGGACCACTGTTGTTTTTAATTCTCATAAACGACATTGATGAAGGGAAAGAAGGCGTGATGTCTCAATTTGCAGATGATGTTAAAATTGGTAGAGTAGTTAATGATTACTGTCAAGCTGAGCTTCTTCAGAGAGACCTAGATAGACTTCAGGAATGGTCAGAAAAATGGCAGATGTGCTTTAATCCAACAAAGTGTAAGGTATTACACCTGGGAAACAGTAATCCCAAAATAACTTATTCACTTGGTGGAGTTCAACTAAACCCAGTACTGGAGGAAAGGGACTTGGGTGTTACGATACGGTCAGACATGAAATTCTCTGAGCATTGTAAACAGGTTGCAAGGAAGGCCCATGGTGTCCTATCGATGATCTATCGAACTTTTGCAAGTAGAGATAGGGACGTGATAATCCCATTATATAAGGCTTATGTTAGACCACACTTGGAATACTGTGTTCAAGTATGGAGACCGCACCCAAAGAAAGACATCGAGCTTCTTGAAAGGGTGCAAAGACGGGTAAGTCGCCTGGTAAGATCGGCAAAAGGTCGTCCTTATGAAGAAAGACTTCGAATATGTGGGTTGCAGAGTTTGGAAACTAGACACCTTAGAGGAGATTTGATTGAGGTGTTTAAGGCTCTGAGAGGCATCAGTAAAATGAATGAGGACAAAATTTTCAAGATTATAAATGATGCTAGAACTAGGGGACATAAATTCAAGTTATGGGGGGAAATGTTTAGATTGGACTGCAGGAAGTTTTATTTTAGCCAACGAGTTATAAATTACTGGAATAAGTTGCCTTCATGGGTGGTAGAGGCCGACAGTTTGGGGAAATTCAAAGGTCATCTGGATAGTACCTTCGGGTAAGGGAAGCGCATAGGATGATAGGTTTAATTTCCCTTTTTTTTTATTATTTATTTTTTTTTTATTTATTTTTATTTTGTTTTTATCATTGTTTTGTTTGGATTTTTTTGTTTTTTTTTTTTTTGACTGGTGCAGCATAAGCCATAGGCTTTCTTGCACCATGCGGCCGTTATTAATACTAATACTAAGTGTAGTACCACACAGTTGGTACGTTTCTCTGGGGTTACTTCTATGGATATGCAGTACTTTTCATTTGTCAAGGTTAAACTTCAGTTGCCACTTGTTAGCCCATCTGCCCAAATTATCTAGATGCTGCTGCAATTTGATAACCTTCTGGCAATTTCAAACCTTAATAATTCCTCATTTGTGAATGTAGAGGCAAAATGCTCATAGTTAAGACACAGAATGGGTTTGTTAAAGGGATGTCTTGTCTAACCAATTTGATTGGATACTTTGATGTGATGTGGTCACAAAGGAACTGAATGCCAGAAATAATTTTGATATCATATACTTGGATTTCAGGAAAACTATTGACACTGTTGCGCATGGAAGACTATATGGAGAGCTATCGCATTAAAATTGGAGAGGTATGGCATCAAGGGTAAGTTGCTACAATGGATAAAGGGATGGTTCAGAGGGAGACGACAGAGAGTGGTAATCAATGGACACTGCACTTCGTGGAGAAATGTTATTAGTGGAGTACTCCAGGGTTCGGTGTTGGGTCCACTGTTGTTTTGTATATTTATCAATGATGCTACTGCAACTGGATCTAGATAAGTTGGGAAAGTGGGCTGAAAAATGGCAATTGAAGTTTAACATTGACAAATGCAAAATACTGCATATGGGTAACAGAAGAGAATAACAGAAGAGAACCGTACCAACTGTGTGGAACTACACTCAGGAAAGTGGAAAGTGAAAAAGTCCTCGGGATAACTGTGCAGTCAGATATGAAGTTCTCTCAGCAGTGCAGGGAGGCTGCCAGGGCAGGTCATGGAGTCTCGTCAATGATATATAGAAATTTTGCTAGCAGGGACAGCGAGATGATTATCCCGTTATACACTGGCGTTCAAAATTTAAGGACCAGTCAGGTTTTCGCCTCTAGCTTCTCATAGGAGTGGCCTGGACATGGGAAAAGCACACCAAAGGAACCGCGTGAGGTAGAGAATGATGAAGGAAACAACAACGAAAACAGAACGGTACAAAAGGACTTGGTTCAAAAATGGCAACATAGCACTGGCTGCCATGATACAGATGTTTGCGGAGTGATACGGTGTGCCAACCTCTCACCAGATTAGCTGACGTCCAAAATCCTGCTGAGACTGAATCTACTCTTATCAGTAAAGAGTACCTTAAGTAAAGATTTTGTAGTTGTAACCTTTAGAAGTAGTGTTGGTCCTCAAGTTTTGGACACTAGTGTAGAAGGCATTGGTCAGGCCACAACTAAGAGTACTGTGTACAGGTCTGGAGGCCTCATTTTAGGAAGGATGTGGTGTTGCTAGAACGAGTACAAAGGAGGACAACAAGATTGATGAGGAACAAAGGGGTGCGCTTATGAAGAAAGACTTAAATTCTGCAAATTGGAATGCCTGGAGAGTAGGCACCTGCGAGGTGATCTGATTGAGTTGTATAAAGTCTTGAATGGGTTGAGCAAGCTGAATAGGATTCTTCCTGTTGCACAGATAAAAACCTGAGGGGGCACAGATTGAAATTGAGGAATGACAGATATAGAATAGATGTGGTTAAGTTTGTCTTTAGCCAGCGGGTAGTTGATTGGTGGAACAAACTTCCATCTGTCGTTGTGGAGGTTGATAGGTTAAATAAATTTAAGGAGGAACTGGACAGGCATTTGGAATGAATGGGTTTTTTTTTTTTTTTTTTTTTTGGCTGATGCTGCATAAGCTTGCTTTCTTGCCTCGTATGCGTCTTCTAATGTTAATGCTATAGGATGAAAAATCAGACCTCACAGTACTGGCATAAACGGGAGCTGCGAGGGCAAGATTCGGAAGCTATTCCCAGCACCAAGCTTTCTTTTCAAGTTCAGGGGAGCATAGGGAATGTATCGATTACCTTCTCAAGAAAGAATGTCTTGATTTTAGCTAATCGTTGACAACTCTTAGCTTCCAGTATCAGTTACCAGAGTAGAGTAGATGTTTTCCAGAGTGACCCACAGCTCTTGGACATATTTTCTCACCGATTTTGCAAATCGGTTGGTGTCTTTATTGAGGAGAGCTAACAGATTTTATACCTAGTTTTGAGATTACTTGATGGAGGGAGTAGGAGGAATCCGTGAGATTTTCACATTCTGCAGGTTCGGGAACAGACGGAACTGCCAGCCTTCCCGAGAATTGAAATCCAGAAGCAATGGACTGATCAAAAAGCACTGATCAAATTTGCACATAAAGAAGTAAGAGGTGAAATGTCAAATCCTGTTACGTCAGAAAGGTAGCAGCTCCAAAGTTCGACTATGTCGCAATATAAATGAATTAGACGTCTTAATTAACATCCATAAATTAGTGCGATATTCGTTTTAAACAGAATTATGCGTATTAATGAGGTATTTGAATATTCAAAATAAGTAGTTCCAAAATTGACGGTGCCACTGATTACAAATGCACTTTGTCAAGTTCAAGCTTAGTCTTCAATCGGGGACGGCCCCACGTCACTTCTCGTTTAGGAGTTTAGGACAAAGCCCTTTGATTTACCTGTGGAAGAAACTATGGCTACCACCCAGCCACATTATTTATTGTTGAAGCTACTAATCCATCAAAAACCCCAAAGATCCGCATTGAACCAGTAAAATAATATCTACATTTCATGGCCGTTCTCTCAATTCTTCCAAAAACCAATACAACACAACAGTTGAAATAAAATTCACTGTAGTCGAGTAGTAAACAAATTCCATGAAGTCATATCCTAAGGTCAGACTTAGAAGGAGCAGCCACGTTAACATAGATGAACAAGCAATGCACAGCGAGACCAAGCGCAAAATTAAAAACATTCTTAACAGAGGAACCGTTTAAAGGTCTGACGAAAGAAAGGTACCAGTGCATTCACCCTCATCCCAGGAATCTGGGACACATGGGGCTCACATCTGGTGAGTATGGGCTTGGCACACCCAGGGTCCTGAGCTGGATAACATCATTCTTCTCTACCTTGGTGATTCCCTTCTACTTCTGTCTCTGTGTCTCTCTCTCTCAGGGTAACTCAAAAATTTTTTTTTTACTTATCTTACGGTGAGAGCGTGGCGAGAATCTAATAAAGCTATGCATCCAAATGTCGCGTGTCCAATACTCAAGTGCTGGAGGTAATGGAATGTTCTGTTGGTACCAACTCGATCCAATCGTACTGTTAGGAGGTTGTATGACGTACAATGAATATCCTTCTGCCTTACCTGACAATCTTCACCTCGCAATGGTCCATTTTTTTCGGATTGAATTAGTTTCTTTCAAAGCAGCTGTCCACCGTGCAAAACCTTTATCTGAATGCATTGAGGAACATTCCCAATATTTTCAACTGCCTTGGCTGTGAAAATTTCCAGATCTGAATCCAATTGAGAATGTCAGCGATATGTTGGTAAGGGCAGTTCGGCTTCGCAGTTCTCTACCGAAATTTTACAGACGCCGATCGGAGAACAGAGCCATCATCAACAGCCTATAGAATCTTACAAGATATCAATCTCAGATTTTCGTTAGCGATATTCTCCCTAAAATCACAACCAACCTAACTGAATCTGGAAAATCCAAGGAAGGCAAATCTCAATACTTACCAAAGCGAGATCTTTTGATCATTTCTAATTTGAACCAATCCACAGATATCTGTCCAAATTAGGTAAATCTCCTAATATCTTGGGGCTCGCATGGGACGAATAACTCAGCGTGCAGTGGACTCTTCCTCGGGATAGAATACCTGCTGTTAAGACGGATCCACGAATAACTCTCAATTCTTAAACCTTGTCCAGGACTAAACCTCTAAATAAATGTTAATGTGACATCACAGCAAAGAGAAATTATCTGAGAGAATATAACTTTATTTAGTGCTTTATATTTAAAGCAAGAAAGGATATTCATTCCATGCGAATTCTGATCTTCATGAATCATCCTAATTAACTTGAATGTCTTTTCTTGCATGTTTGCTCAACGTGCTTTAAAGCATCAAAATAGTGGTAACATGGCAAAGCACGAACTGTAGAAAATTCAGAATATACAAACATTGTTTCCAATTTCTATAGACCATTGATTTTTTCTCCCGGGAAACTGTGGTTTTTTGTTCAGCAGACAGAAAATCGACAAAAGAACACGCGCAGTTTAGAAACATATTATATACCGCGCAACATATCCTATGGTACTGATGCTTCTAAAACCCTCCAACAACAGCGAATGTAGTTGCATAAAGTTTAAACGAATCCGACTGAAAAAAAAAAAAATTCAACAAAAGAATTCAAAACGAGTACATCAATTAATAAAATCGCTTTCCTCCGTTGAAAAGACGAGAGGAAGAAACCGATTCCACCTGGTACCTTTCATTTCTTTGAATGAACATCAATTAATATAAAAGCTTTCTTCCATTAAAAGTAGATCATTAAACATTTAAAACTTTTTTCCACATGAAAGCGCATCCATGCCCTTGGGCTTTTGATATGAACCTTCTGACGAATCAGACTGAAACGCAGTAATCTTCTCCCTTTAGTACAACTGCCACACACACATCGAATGCTATAGTTTTGTTCCAGGTCGCATGCGGACTCAGTATTAGAAGTGGGAAGTCGATGGATCTCCTTATTTCAAAAATTTTACCTTTTCTTTACAGTTTCATGGCAGTTCAAGGCGTGGGACATGAATACACGCATTCAGGTATGTAGGTCTGATGAAGGATTGTTGTTTAGTTATTCCGGAAAGGGCAACAGGCTCTTCGTGACCGAAGTTTATTCTGCTATGATATTAACGTTGTTACGTTAGAAATCCTGAATTGTTTACTAACCTCGTGGGTAGCACAGTTGATAGAATCGCTGTCCTACCCACACCGGTTGAACAAGACTCCAGTTCGAGTCCCGTCGAAGAAGTGAGGAGACTTTTTTGGCCTTTTTCACAACGTGGCTAAGTTAGTTGCTTTCGTTTCTCTCGGACGCTCGGATTTTCTTCCACCAAAGAGACAATCGACTACAGAACACACGAAATTTAGACAGAGTATACTCAGAGTAACTGGCCCTTGTTGCCGATTCTTCTAAAATCCTGTAATAACAACAACTTATTTACTGGATATGGTAGGTAAAATGCAGAACATTTAAAACAGAAAAGGTTGTATAAGGCAATGGTCGGGCCACGTCTTAAGTACTGCGTACAGGTTTGGAGGCCTCATTTTTGGAAGGATTTTGAGTTCCTTGGGCGTGTACAGAGAAGAGCAACAAGATTGGTGAGAGGAACGAATTGGTAGGCTTACCAAGAAAGGCTTAAGTTCTGAAAATTGCAGCGTCTGGAGACTAGGCCCCTGTGAGGTGATCTGATTGAGGTGTATAAGGCCTTGAATGAGTTGAGCACGCTGAATGCTGATGGGATTTTTCCACATGCTCATATTACGAGTCTGAGGGGGCATAAATTGAAATTGAGGAAGGACAGATGTAGAATAGGTGGGCAGAATTGTTTTTTTAGCCAGCGGGTGGTTAATTGCTGGAACAAACTTCCGTCTGTCGTTGTGGAAGTTGATAGGTTGAATAAATTCAAGAAGGAACTGGACAGGCATTTGGAGGGAATGGATGTGTGAATTTTTTTTTTTTTTTTTTTTTTTTTTTGGTTGATGCTCATACGCATGCTTTTTTGCATCGCATGCCTCTATTATTATTACTATTACTATAACTACATAAACTTTAATTTCACATCAGGTAAAGAAAAATTATCTCAAAGAATATGAATGTATTTATTGCTTTATATATAAAAAAGATATTAATTTTGTTCGAATTATGAATTTTGATCTTCTTGAATCAACCCAATTAACTTGAATTTTTTTTTCTAGCAGTTTATGAAATATTCTTTAAAGAATGATTAGCATTAGCATTAGCTAGCATTAGTAGAGGCATTTGATGCAAGAAAGCAAGCTTATGCAGAATCAGCCAAAAAAAAACCACTTCCACTTCACCCTTCTGTTCGTTCGAAATACCTGTCCAGCTGAGCCTTAAACTTATTTAGGCTATCAACTTCCACCACAAGGGATGGAAGTCTGTTCCACCAACCAACCACCCGCTGGCTAAAGGCAAATTTCCGCACGTCTATCATACATCTGTCTTTCCTCAATTTGAATTTATGCCCTCTCAGGTGATTATTCTGAGCAAGAGAAAGAATCCCATCAGCATTGAGCATGCTCAAACCATTCAAGGCTTTGTACACCTCTATCAGATCACCTCGCTGGTGCCTAGTCTCCAGACACTGTAATTCGCAAAACTTAAGCCTTTCTTCGTAAGAGCACCCCTTTGTTCCATTCACTAATCTTGTTGCCCTTCTCTGTACTCGTTCCAGCAGCTCTACATCCTTCTTGAAATGAGGCCTCCAGACCTGTATACAGTACTCTAGGTGTGGCCTGACCATTGCCTTATACAATGGAATAATCACCTCCTTATCCCTGCTGGAAAACTTCCTGTATATCATTGACAATACTCCATGAGCTACTCTTGCAGCCCGTCTGCACTGCTCAGAAAACTTCATATCTGCCTGCACAACCACCCCCAGGTCCCTTTCATTCTCTACCACTGTCAGTGTAGTACCACAGAGTTGATACGTTGCTCTGGGGTTGCTGTTTCCCATATGTAGTACTTTACATTTGTCAATGTTAAACTTCATTTGCCACCTCTCAGCCCATCTGCTCAACCTTTCCAAATCCTGTTGCAGCAGCATAGAGTCAGTAGTGTCCATGACCATCCTGCCAACCTTTGTATCGTTGGAAAACCTGGACACTAAGCTTGATATACCATCATCAATATAATTTATAAATACAGAAAACAACAATGCACCCAACACTGAACCCTGGAGGACTCCACTGATAACATTAGTCCACGATGAGCAGTGTCCATTGATTACAACTCTCTGTCTTCTCCCCCTCAACCACCCCTTTATCCATAGTAGCAATTTGCCTCCAATTTGTGCAGCAGTCTTTTATGTGCAACAGTATCAAAAGCCTTTCTAAGATCCAAGTATATAATATCAAAGTTATTCCCAGCGTCCAGTTCTTTTGTGACCACATCATAGTTTGTCAGACAAGACTTCCCCTTAACAAAACCATGCTGTGTCCGAGCTATAACTGAAGTCTTGTCTAAATGGTCCTGCAGTGCTTCTTTAGTGCCTCCATTAATTTTCCTGGAACAGAAGTTAAACTAATAAATTTGTAATTACTTGTATCGCGCCGTTTGATCCTCCTTTGTGAATTGGGGATACATTTGCACATCTCCAGTATATGGGTACCTCCCCTGGGTCCAAGGAAGCTCTCATAATTATGGCTAAGGGTTTGCTTACTTCCTTTGCTGCCTCCTTTAATATAACTGGATAGATCCCATCCACCCCAGGTGCCTTTTTTATGTTTATCTTCAACAATTTCTCCTCAACTTGGCTCTCAATTATTAAAAATCACTTAGCTCCCTGTTAGAGTTTGATAAACGTCTGGCATCCCTCTCATTGAATAACTTCTCATGTGTGAATGTAGATGTAAAATATTCATGTAGTTAGTTATCCACCTTAGCAGGATCATCAACAGTTGACCCATCAATATCCAGTGGACCAATCTGTTTCATCCCCTTCCTTCTACAGTTTACTTAGGTAAAGAACCCTTTGCTGTTTTTCTTTGCATCCTTTGCCAAGGATTTCTCATAATCTGCCTGTGCCTGCCTAACCTCCTTTGTGACTTGGTTACAGACCACATAGGCTTCCATGTCACGCATTAATTTATATGTATCCCATGCATGTTTCTTCTCTGCCATATGCCTCATTAGTTCATCTGACATCCATTTTGGCCTAAACCTTGAACAATATTTCTTAGTTGGCAAGAAAAGCCTAGTAGCTTCCAAGATAAGTCCTTTGAATAATTCCCATTTTGAATTTGCTGTTGGTAACATCATCAGTTGGTCCCACTGTATAGAATTTAAATACTGTCTCAGTCCATCGTAGTCGCCTTTACGAAAGCAACAACCCTTCCCTTTACCCCTAATGGTAGTTACCTCTTTGAGTAAATCCCACTTCAGCACACTGTGATCACTGCCACCTAGTGGTTCATTTATCTGCAGATTCTTAATGCATGAAGAATCACTGCTGATAATCAAATCAAGAGTATTCCTCCCTCTAGCTGCCTCCCGAACATGCTGATGTAGAAAACAATCATCCAATAAATCCACAAAAGCCTTGCTAGTGTGTCAGTGACCAGACCCCAAATTCCAGTCAATATCTGGGAAATTAAAATTCCCCATTATAAGACTCTCTGATTTACTGGCCCACTCTATTTCCCCGTACAGTTTCTTATTATACTCATCAGAGTCATTAGGCCTATAGCACACTCCTACTCTCAATTTTGATCTCCCAATGCTTATGTCACACCAAACTGACTCCACACTGCACTGTCCAGCAATGTCGACTGGCTTCACTTCCTTGGATTTTATGTAATTCTTAACTCCTCCTCCCTTCCTATCCTTTCTGTAGACGTTGTACTCCCCAAATGCCAATTCTGCATTCCTTATATCTGTGTGACACCACGTCTCTGATATCCCAACAATATCTGCCTTTGATGTTTTGAGCAATACCTCAAATTCATCAAATTTATTTACTCAACTCCTAGCATTGGTGTACACGCACCTATTCTTTTTCTTAGCTACCCTAACACAGCCCATGTGTTTACTTGTACCCCAGTGATTCCCAGCAGTCTCTGAAATATCCTGCATCTTGTTTTTCAGGCTTCTGCTCATTCCAATAGAAGCATTTAATTTTTTTTTTTATTTATTAACAGACAACTGTATATACATTCTCAAGATATATTAATCAATTTATATACAATATTTATATACAGATTTTATATACATACTCTTATATATACTGTAGTCTTTCTGTACATTTGATTGTGTGTGTCCTGCTATGAAGGGTGGCTCCTAGACATAAGCCCATCTCCACCTTTTACTTCTGTGAAAGTTCAGAACGTCTGCAAAACAGGCCTGAAAAAAGAGTGTTATGTCAGGCCATTTCGCCACCAGGGACTAACCAACACCTGGATGAACCATTCTCTGTGTGTGCTGTAATGCACAAATCCCGCACCTACCGGAAGTAGTGCTATACTGGTAGGTGCCAGCAATCCCGCCCCCAAGGCTGCCCAAACTTGGAGGCCAGAGCAAAAAAAATAATAATAAATAAAAAATAAATAATAATAATAATAATAATAATAATAATAATAAAAATACCGTAATGGTACATACTCAGGAGCCCAAGATTTGACATAAAGGTTCCAGGTCTGAGGCTCCCAAGCCCAGATGCAATCAAGCAAAACTCTCAACATACACTGCCAGTTCATTTTCTGATAGGTTCCTTATAATTGTTCTCTTAGAGAACACTGCAGCAGCAAAAACCTGCAATGCCTGAAAATTAGACACTCCGTTCACAAACTCCTGCACGTTATTTTCAGCTAGATCGGGAATCAGTTCGAAAAGACGACGCCTCTCAACATTATAAAATGGGCAATGAAACAGTGTATGCAGCCAAGTTTCCGCCTCACCACAAGAACACCACGGATCTGGCTCCAGACCCCGTGAACATAATTTGTCTCGAAAGGACCCATGTCCTGTCAGCACATAGTTGGTGAACATTGAAGGACGAAACCATGACGAAACTGTTTTAGAAGTAGCAAAGTCCGCAGCAGGAATAATGTTCCTAGTTATTTCTCCCACATCCGACGAAATCCACCGATTCCTCCAAATCTCTATTAGTTCATTCCAGATTCTAAGTTTCTCCTCCTTAACACTGGCATCCAGGTTGATGGAAATTTCCAAATAATTAGCAGGGATTTCTTTTCTCATAGCATAAAATAAACATATCACATAAACATATCACAGAAGAATAGATGCACAACTCCTGTTCCAGCCAAGCTGAACTTTAGGAGAGCAGACTGGCAACTATTAGGGCGTGAGCTCGATTGCATTGATTGGTTCTCCTTCCCACGGATTAATGATCTTGACGCAGTCACCGATCATCTTATTAGCACAATCACCTCTATCATTCAAGAGTTCATACCTCTTAGTAAAAATTACAGGAATAGATTCCCTCATTGGATCACGACAGACATAATTGCGATTATACGAGCCAAAGAACAGTGCAGAAAACACTTTAAGACGACACATGATGAAGCATATATGGCACTGTTCAAGGAACACAGAAGTAACGTTAAAAGGATGATCAGAAATCAGTACGCTCGTTATATGCAATCAATTCAACACAGTTTCACAGTAAATGGAGACCTAAAGCCATTCTGGAACATGCTAAAGAATTCTAATATATATATCTTTATTTATATATCTTTATTGCAGGCAGTGATTGGTTACATGATTGCCTGATGCAATAATACCCACAACAGCGACAATGCTAGGGGTTTAACATTAAATAACTTATACAGGAAAAATTACTTAAAACATATATTAGCACATAAAACGTATAATTACATATTTTACATATAAAATTAATATTAACATGTGAAATGAAGACACGTGAAAAGCGATGAAAAGAGGATGGCAGTCACTCGGTTGAAGACGAAAGCTGGTCCCTGATGATGCGTCTTCTGTACGATTTGTCCTCTATGAACTTTTTGTAGTCCACATCCATCTCCTGGACATTGTGGAGCATCTCCATGGGCAGGAATCTATCCCCTATTCTGAGCCTCCACGCCACAGACTGCAGAGAGGGGAGGGCTCTTAAGGGTTTTAGTGGGATCCTCCAATTGCACATCTGCCAAAAATTTGGCGTATTGACTTCACCCGCTATCATTTTAATTGTCACAAGCAAGCGGAGGACAAATATCCGTTTGGAGACTTTTCTGTAATTCAGAAGTTGGGTGATATCTGAAGTATGTATGAGTGGTGGCAGTTTATGCTTGAAGAGGACCCACCGAAGAAGCCAGTACTCATCAGATGCAATGGTTTTTAGCGTGGTTTTCGTTGCCGACGCCCAGATTTCTGACCCGTAGGTGATGACTGGCTGCAGAAACCGGTATATGTATTGGATCGTGTACTCAGGCTCTGGGACATGAAGGAGGGCTTGGCTCAACAGGAACAAGGATCATTGATTCCGATGGCAAGCCTATAACCTGTGACAAAACTAAAGCAGATCTTTTTGCGACCTTTTTCTCCTCCTTTTCAGAGAAAACAGCAGCTACTGCTGCTTCAGCTTATCAATTTCAAGTTGTTAAGGATGATACACTGAATAATCTCTCGGTGGACACAGACGATATCATTCAAGCGCTTCGGAAACTAACAAAAGATTTTTCTGCAGGCCCAGATAAGATTCCACTTATCTTGTGGAAGAAATGCTTTCCACAACTTAAATATATAATATTGCATATATTCAATCTTTCCGTTAAGTCTGGTATCTACCCCACTCACTTCAAAACTGTTAATATTATTCCTATCCCAAAGAGAAGTGCAAACCACTCACTAGAGAATTACCGTCCCATCTGCCTTATGAACTCGCTGGCAAAAATTCTGGAAACTGTCATTCACCACCGATTAATGGAATATTTTAATCACTTCATCAGCGACTGCCAACATGGCTTCACCAGGGGCCGATCAACTACCAACCACTAATCTTCTCACCATCTGGCAACAGGTTCTAGACACCGTCGATCGCGGGGGACAGGTTGATGTGATCTACACAGACCTTACTAAGGCTTTCGACAGTGTCCCGCGTAATCAACTTGCTCAAAAACTAAGCCACTATGGAATACTTGACCCTTTATTATCCTGGTTGATGAGTTATATCTCATATCGAAAACATGCAGTGATCATCGGACAGGAAGTCTCAAGGGAATTTTTTCCATCGAGAGGAGTACCACAGGGATCATCTCTTGGGCCTCTTTTATTCACCATCTTTATCAACGATCTACCGCAATTTGTTGAGAGAGGTGGTATCAAGATACTAATGTTTGCCGATGACGTGAAACTATATTCACCTATCTGCAGTCCAGATGATGCAGTTAACCTTCAGACTGCTCTCAACTCTTTTGCTGATTGGGTTGCTTTGAATGGTTTGGAGGTTAATACTATGAAGTGCAGTTCTATTTCCTTTGCCGCTACGAGGAAAACTAAGCCTTTAGTTAATGAATATTACATCAAGGAGATGCCGATTTCCAGAGTTGACGAAGTTAAAGATCTGGGAGTTACTTTTACCGCTACATGTGGGTTTGAAAAACACGTTAGGAATATATTGAACCAAGCGAAAAAACAAATTGGCTTCATTAAACGGCAGACGTACAGATTTCAAGATCCTCAGTTCTCTGTGCTCCTATTTAAGACAACTATACTCTCTATAGTGGAGTTTGCTTCTCCTATATGGAACCCACACTATGCATACTTGATACAGCAAATAGAATCGCTCCAGATGAAATTTATCCACTATCTTTCCAGACGTAACCCCATGTTTTACCACAGAATCTTCTACCGGAATCTCTGTTCCTACTTCAAGCTTCAATCTCTGGAAACTCGGCGAACTGTTCTTGATTTAAAACTGTTGTACCACATCTTCGCTGGATCAACTTACCTGCCGGATCTTCTATGCCATATTGACCTTCACGCTCCAGTGGTGGCTACTAGACAGAAGACTACTTTCCACATCGGTAACTCCAGATTAGAGATATCCAGGAACTCCTTCTTCAAAAGAACATTGGCACTCATGAACAAGTTTGACTTGGATATGGCTGTGAACAAGAAACAATTTCACAGATCTATTTGGAGTAAATTGACCGATTGACGGATGAGTTCTGGCCCAAAGATGTCCTCATTAATTCGTGTGTGTGTGTGTGTGTGTGATGATGTCTCCTGCAGCAAACTGCTTTCTGCGAGTTTACATAGCGCTGGACTTGACGTCATGAATATCTTTTTATTTTTGTGAATTGAACTTTTCCCGTTTCCATTGTACAAAGTATATTAGTCTACCACTTATTTTTATGTTTGTACAACCTTTGCTCTGTTATACACTTTAACTGGGCGAATGCCTGTTGTGTATATTATATGTTAAAAAATAAAATAAAATAAAATAAAATATAACATTCCACGATATGCAATGTAGAGATCAAAAGGAATAGATCTAGCAATTACCGGTAGCGCAGCCGTAGATACCGTCCTCGGGGCATGCAATAGGGCCAACAACATAGATCTTTGTAATGACATGAGTTTGTTTTTTATTTTTACTTTAATCACTGATCCCGACCACACACCAGCCGCATAAGCAACAATTGGCAGGAAGATAGTCTTGTAATACAGTGACATCGTTCGTTTGTTAAGTCCCCATTCTTTTTTGGAGATTCTAATCACCGAAGACGTGAATTTCTTGATTTTATCATTGAGGTGTGATACGTGCAAATGGAATCCCAACCTATCATCCAGAATAACTCCTAAGTATTTAGTGCTAGACACAAAAGGAATTTGTTTTCCATTTAACAATACTCTGGGCGGACGGTTATAATTAAAATGTTTTTTAAACACCATGAAGTTAGTTTTCTTAGATGAAATTTTTAATTTGTTTAAGGAGGCCCACTCAGAAAGGTCCTCCAGAACATCTCGTATCCTCTGCTCCAGCATCAATCTAGACCCACCAGGAACTCCAACAACCAGGTCATCCGCGTACGCCACCTGCAGGCATCTTGAGGCACTAGGCCTATTCAGCCACTGATCCAAAACTGTGTTCCAAAATATAGGACCCAAAACAGATCCCTGCGGGCACCCTCGACTGATATATTTTCCAAACGTCAGATGTTTTGCACAGACCCTCACCAGCCTATCACAGAAGTAAGAACGAATTACTCCATTATGTATCTGTCACATCGAGACATTCTTAAGGATGTTAACACACTCTCCTACCACACAGAATCAAAAGCACCCTCAAAGTCCACAAACACAACCAAGACATACTTCTCAGGAGAGGATTTTATGTAATTGATTAATGTCAAAATAGCTTCCTCAGTTGAGTGACCCCGTTTAAAACCACATCCGAGGTAACATGACCTTCATTCAGCATATCCACAATTCGAGGAGCCAGCAACCTTTCAAACAACTTGCCAAGATTAGCCAAAAGAGAAATAGGTCTGTATGATCGAGGATCCCTCTTAGGTTTACCAGGCTTATGCAGGATCTTGAGCAGAGCAATCTTCCAAGATCTCGGAAACTTTCTCTCGATCAAACATTTATTATACATTTTTAACAATATATGCGGACAAAGGTCAAAAAATTTTATCAAAACTTTGTTTTCTATCATGTCAAGACCTGGGCATTTCTTAACATTCAATTTAGCAAAGGCTACTCCAAGTTCCGGGAGGGAAAAAAGATATATTTCCGACGAACCGACATACTCAGCATTATCCAGCCGGATTGTAGATTGATCTTCTGTGTCCAACTCTGACCTGTCCTCGGGAAAAAGTTCCCCGACGATGTGCTCAACGGTATCATACAAGTTGTCAGTTTCCTCCCCATTGGCCACAACAGTGTTATATATTTCTCCATGTAGAGGTTTATCACGAGATATTCTATAAATCAGTCCCCAAGGATCTGAATTACCCACCTCTTTGACCAGACTCTGCCAACACTCAATCTTAGCACGGTTGGGTTCGAAAATTTAGGCTTCTCAACAGACAATCTTGCCTGCTTTAAAGATAGAGTGTCAGATATTTTACTAGCATCACCTGGCAAGTTGTCTCAAGTAAAACTGCTTTGCTTCTTAAAAGTCGAATGTTTTTGATCTTCATATTTTTATGTTCCTTGTTGATCGCCTCCATCTCAGTAGATTTCACGTCGTGGCTCGAGGCAATCTCAGAGCCCTCAGAAGGACGAAAGATGACAATACTATTTGGATCGGATTGACCTCCAGGGACCCTCCAAACAGGCCTGCCAGAACTCTCCCGACCCTCCAAGGATTCCAATACATCTTGTTCATTGACTTTAGAAGAGCCTCCCTTGACAATGTCTGCAAACGATTTAGAACTAGGAGCCAAACTCCTAGACCATGACTGTTTTTTCATCAAGCTGTCGAAATGTCCAGCACGAATCTCAAGCTCCGTTGAACGAACTTTCAGGCGTTCATTATCTATGAGTAGTGCTGTGGTTACAGCCTCCAAGTCCGCCCACAGACCGTAGATGTGATTTGAAGCTGTTTTTGTAATTTTACTGGAATCAGATGACATAAACTCTGTAATGGCCTTTCTCATCCTAGATACAGCCGAGTATACCACGGGTGCCTCCAACGATCCTCCTAGATTTAATCCTTCTGTAAAAGAGGAACCCAAAACTGAGTCGCCTCCCTAGTTTACACTTGCATTCTAATTATTATCTCTGCTTACCCCCTTTGAAGGAGCCTCAACTGCAACAACCGCAGCTTCCCCAGAAGTGGAAGGCTCTACAAGAAGAACTGGGGGACTAGCTACTCTGTTCTTAGTTGAACCGAGCTCAGGTGTTACTGTTTTTTTGCTTTTATCCTTGTCCCCATAAGACCCAAGCTTAGGGGTCAAAGGAATCTTACGACTTTTCAATGTTTTGAACACTTCTGGAGATTTAACCACAGGGGACTCAGAGTCAGAAGATTTGAGTTGTCCTCATCATTTTTATCAGTTACAACAGGTTTTTTATTTTTATGCTTGTGACCCTTAGTACTGCCCTTAAGTGTTTTAACAGTACTTTTTCCCTTGTGTTTTTTGAGGGGTTCCAGCTTATCCCCAGACTCGCCAGAAGACACTCCCTCCACTTCAGAATTCTGTGTTAGTTCCTGGTTACGTTCTGTATCCATTTTTGTGTGTATGTGTCTTAAATGAGACAAAGACCAAGCTACTTAAAATCTAAGTGTCCTCTTCCTCCTGAAATAAAATATCTTACTTTATATGATCCTCTTCTTCTTGACCGTCCTGTTAACAAATTCACTTACCTCTCTCCTAAAATAAAAACTAATCCAATTTAAATATATATTTCCTCTATTATTTGCTGGATGAAAATCAGCATGAAAGTTTTGGATTTTGCAAAACTCAGCTCCTAATCACTAGATGGAGCTGAAAAATATCTAAAAAAATAAGTAATTGGCCAAAGATTTGAACCTCCAAAGATGAGTTCCTCAATCCCAATAGATAAGGAGATATTCAATTTTAAACTTTTGCCAATTTCAGCCCAAAACAAGCCCACAGTAAATCCTATGTTAACCTATGGGAAAATATTCCTCCAAATGAAAATATTAAAAATTCAAATATTTTTGTCAAAATTCCACTTAATATTGTGTAAATGCCACAAGTAGATGTCGCTATTCCTGTTATGGGGTATCCCTGGACACATAAAAAAGAATTAAAGATAGGCAGCCATCTTTTCCCACATAAAGTCTATGGGACAATGCTATTCCTATGGGAAAATTCACTATAGGATTTTCACAATGTTATTTCTATGAGGTAATGTTTCTCTATGTGTGATGACAAAATAAATTATTGAAAAATTTAAAACAGTTATTTCTGGATAAATACACAACACCAACTGCCAAAACTTAACCTCTAGACTCACCAATACTTATATTTTCTCAAACACATATTTTCTAATGTTGGGGGTTGCTAAAGACACACTTTAAATCCAAAACGCAGGAGCACATTTTAACGGCACTATTACACGTTAACCACCACCAGGAAATTTTTTCCAATAGAAGTAAAGTAAAGCGTAAAGTGTAAAGTGTGTTTAGGGTCAAGCGGCACCAGGGGTTTCCCCCATCTCCGCGTAGTTTACATTGTGGGTGAACCAGTTGACTGGAAAAGCCAGAGATTCAAAAGTGTATGGACTTTGTATATATTTTATGCCTTGTACCGTTGTTCATCTGGTCATTTAGCCGCCAGACCCCTACTGAGGCCCGACGTTGTCCTACTTTCGCCCCGTGGTGGCAGACCAGGTACTCACTAGTATATAGTTCACTCTGGCAGGTCCTGCCACCTAATTTCCTGAGATTTCAGTGGCTAGGACCTAAAAAAAAAAAAAAAAAATTAAAATATCGCATACGCGTCGCGGGGAGCGCTAGAAGTCCAAAATGTTGGGCAAAATTAATTTAGATTGGTGATTTTAGATTATCTGGGGCATGTTCACGTTGCTGTCAGATAGAGTGGGGTGAAGGCTGAAGACTGGGGGACAGATAGAAGAAATATGGAGCCGAAAGGAAGGCAACTCCAGTTTACAGTGGGGCATGCCCATGCCCTACCAGAGGGAAGAAATAGGGTGGCAGGGGGGAAGGGGACAGCAAACTGTCCCCTCCCCGCTCTGCCAGGAACACGTAAGACAGTGAGCCAAACAAGGGAGCTGGCTCAGGTTGCCAATGTGACCTGTGTGCATGAGTGGGAGCAAACCAGACCGCAGGGTCAGGTCCACACCATCCAGAAAAACTTGAGGCCCAGCAAAGGCGCTCCAATGTTGGTTTGGCTTCCAATAGAAGCCAAATAGAATTCTTGCACTGCTTCCAATAGAAGCAGTGCAAGAATCTCTTTCACCTCGGCGAGTGGCTACTGTTAATCTGTTAGTCCTTGTATCCCACCAATCTAGCAGTTTTCCGACCCGCCGAACACTGCCTCGATAGCATCAGCAAATATTCTTCCACCCTTTCTATTTAAGTGTATCCCATTCCTGTAGAAGCAGTCTCTCCTGTTAACAAGTACAGACCAGGCTGGGAAAATTTCTACCCCTTGAGCCTTGCACAATCTTTCCAGTGCCGAATTGATCGAAAAGCCTCTCATCATATACTGCCTCCTATTGTGTCTGGGCGAAATGCAGACACTTTCACATTCAACCCTAATTCACCCTTCTTTTCAACAGTGACCTGTACTTGTTAAGTAATTCTGCCGGTCTCCTACTCTTAATGTCATTTGTGCAAACGTGTACAACAAAATCACCTTTTGTACCCTTAAAAGACATACCCTGGTCCTGTTCCACCTAAACATGATGTTGTTAAGCTGGGAGAAAACCATTGGCGGACGTTCTTGTTGAGAGGGAAGGTAACTGCAGGAACAAAAGAGCGGGTGACTTGACCAGTAGTACTGGAATCCCATCGTGATTGCCACACACTGATAAGTTCATTCCAGATTCTCCCTTTCTCGTCTTTGATGTTAGCAGTTAAGTTGCATGAGATGCCAAGAATCTCGCCGGGAACTCCCTGCTTTAGACGATAGCATAGTCTTTTGAAGATGACATGCAGGTCTAGTGGTAAGACTCCAGTAAGGACCTGCAGAGCAGCAGAGGACACTGTCCTGCAGGCCCAGTGCATGGCAAGCAGCATAATCCGCTGAATGGAGATGACCTTGGAACAGAGTTTAACATTAACGTCTGTATGGAACCAGACTCCCGAAGAATACGTTGTTATTGGTACGAATACTGCTGTATAATGTAGTAAGAGAGTCTTCCTTCTTAATCTTCCAGGCGAGGTGATTAATATGAGAGGAGAAGGTTAACCTGTCATCTAAAATTACTCCAAGGTGTTTTAATTCAGTAACAAAAGGATTTTTCTTACCGTCTACCTTTATATTAGGAGGCCTTCTGTAATCTAACTTGCCCTTAAAAACCATCAGTTTTGTTTTTGTGGCAGATATTCGTAATTTATTTATACTTGGCCACTTGATTAGCTCAGAAAGAGTTATATTGGTTGATTGTTCTAGTTGAAAACGCGATCGACCTGGAATTAAAAGAACCAAATCATCGGCGTAGGCGAAGGCAGAGATATTGTCAGATTTTTTCATGAGCCAGCTGTCCAAAACTATCTTCCAGAAGAGGGGTCCCTGTGGGCATCCTCTTGAGATGGTCCTTGAGAGAGACTGCTGTTTCGATGTTACTTGGATGAGTCTATTTTGGAAGTATCTTCTAATAACCTGGAATAATATCTGAGAGCACTTGGCTTTGGTAAGACAATTGAGAGCGCTCTCTCACCAGAGAGAATCGAAAGCTCCCTCGAAGTCAATGAATATGGACAGTTCATACTTAGCTGATATGTGGTTAACTAAAGAGACCAAGGTGTCTTCACAAGATTTTCCCTTCTTAAAGCCATATTGGGATGGAGACATTAAGTTTTGACCTTCAATTAAATCTGCTATTCTGGGTAGAGTAGCAGATCTTTCAAATAGTTTGCCAAGGTTTGCCAAAAGAGAGATGGGTTTGTATGCTTTGGGATCAGATTTATTTTTGTCAGGCTTGTGAATAATTTTGATCAAAGCTACCTTCCGGAGATTAGGAAAAATCCCCTCAGTAAGACATTTGTTGTGCATAGTTAGAAAGATTTCAGCAAATTTGAGAATTACAGCATTTTCCACAAGATCTAATAAACCTGGACATTTATGGATATTGTTTTTGCTTAGGGCCAGCTTTAGCTCGGGAAGAATGAAGAGATCCGTTTCATATGAGGAGTGGTAAGTTGAATTGCTATTCCTAATAGATATTTGTTCTGGAGTTTCTGTGGTGACATCGTCCAGGCAGGGGAAGCAAGCGATCCAGGATGGCGTTAACTGAGTCAATCCAGTTAGTGGTTTCTGTGTTTTTGTTCACTATAGTGTTGTACACTTCATGAGAGTGAAAGTTTATTTTGCTAATTTTATATATTAGACCCCAGGGATCAGAATTTCTTGTGGAGTGAACTAAGTAGTGCCAGGAGGTAAGTTTTTGTTTTGCAATTGTATTTACTTATTCTTTCCGCTGGCCTTTATAGATATTTTTTCGTCTGGTGACTTCTGGTTCAGGCCAGGACCTTTTCCGTTAAAAATCTCTGCGTGTTTTGTGTACTTTTTTTTTTGCGCAGAGTGGAAAGTTCAGCTGTCCACCATGGAACTGTAGTATGTTTGCTAACTTTCTTCTTAGCAGAGCGTTCTGTAGCACGAAGTAAGGCAGCCTGTACACAGAATGCATATTCTGAGGCATTGAACTGGTTCAAAGAGCGGCGAATGTCAATATTAAAATCCTGGTGATTGAAGACATAAATAAAGGCCTTTTGATAGTTTTGATAGAAATCTTCTAAGATCCTTTGAAGGAGGATAAGGAGGCGGACCTGTAGTATTTGGAAGGAGAGATACCTTAACAGTGATTGCTCGGTGGTCACTGTTTGTGTAGTCAGTATGTATGATCCAATCAGAGATCCTCGTGGAAATGGCAGGAGTCGAAATGGTTAAATTAATGTTTGATTCTCCGTGGACATTGGAGAAGGTGCACGGTTGGTTGAGTGAGTTGTGCAGGTTTAAACTGTAGGTGAATAAAAATTCCTCGAAAATCCTATCTCTGTTGTCCAAGACACTGCTGAACCATAAGAAAGATTTTGAGTTAGAATCTGTTGAAATTATTAAATATGTGGGATTTAAAGTAGCAAACACCTGTTCTAGATATCTTTGTGATAAATTAATATCTGCTGATGGTGGACAATGTAGTGACAGTAAGTAGAATGAGAAAGTTGGTGTAGAGACTAAAATAGAGGTGGAATTTTGATTACACAAGCCAGAGATAACAGTGATATCCAGCTTGTTGTTGAATATGACGATGAAAGATTTAGGATCTATTGCAGAGGACTGGATGATTCTTGTAGTCATGGGATATCCCATAACTTTGGAAGATTGCCCATAAATGTGCTTAGAGACATAAAGTTCCTGAATGCATATAATATCAAATAAATTTTCCATTGCAATGAGCCCAATCTCATTAGCAACGCATCTAGAGTGTTGTGCATTGATCTGCATGATTGTAAGTTGGAAGGTACAGTCTGGTTTGCTGCCTAGCTACGCAGAGAGGCACATTGCCCATTTCTGGTCTCAGGATCGGTTGTACTGCTGGTTGTACTGCTGGTTGTATTATGGTTACCAAATTTGGTAATTACGCATTACCAAAAGAACTGCGGGCCAGATAGCTGTGTTTAGATATCTTTCTGTATTGGGACATTTGATCTTAATCTGAAAATAGGCATAGGAAGAATGCCTGGTGTGGACGTTGATGGGGGTACTGGATATATCGAGCTGTTTCAGAAGGATTTCAATTTGTTCTACTGTTGTTACCGGGCATAGTCGGCTTATAAAAATGCTGGAGGGCCTTGACTTCTTTCCTCTACGCTGCACCGTTTAAATACCCGGTATGTTAGGGTTAGAGCCAATAACTGCATCACGATTCTGAGCTGCTTGGGTGAAGAAGGTCTCCTTGCCTTGCTTGGGAGTAACTTTACTGTTGATAAGTTCTGATTTCATCCCTCATGCTCTTGGTTCAACGGTCTTCTTCTAACTACTTTCAAAGTGCATGTGGTGACCATCAGATATATTTGTTGTTTACTATTTGTTGTTGGTTAGAAGTAATGCTGTTGGTTGTTCACTGCAGCTGTGTTCTGCTGCAGATAGCTTGATTTGGGTTGTTTGAATTTAGTTGGTCTCCTGGTGTCCTGAAGCATTATTTCTCCTTGTGCAGCTGGTAACTGGTGTGTAGTCTGGTTCGGTTGATTTAGCTGAAAGGGTCTGTCACCACTTAATAAGGAATCTTGAGTTTTTCTTTGTGTGATTTTTTGATAAATTCTAAGTAGTAAGAATTCCTTAGCATTTCTTCTAGAGAACTAGAGACCTCAAGAGCACGTTTATTATTATCAATTGGCACCTTAGGTTGCTGCGGTACAGTCTCAGTAGGTGCAGAAGAGACAAGATTTGACGTTTGAGTACCCACTTCCCTTTTGAGTATGGCTTCCTTTCCTTTAGTTGAGCTATTCCGGGGTCTTAGGTAGGTCTCAAGAGTATTGACTATTTTGTTAATACCTTCAAGAATCATCCATTTGTTTCCTGCCCTTCTCTCTGCACTAATAAATCTTCAATTTTCTCGAGACGTTTTGCCCAATTTTCTAGTTTTTTGCCCATCTGCCGAGATATATTTTTTTAACTTATTTATCTCGCTAAGACAAGTGACATGGGATTCTGAATTTTTTTCTTTTTATATCTCTGTTTTTGGAGTTTTTGGTACCGGGTTCAAAGATCGCAACAGATTGCTGTATTCTTCAGCCGATTTCTTCTTTACTGGAAAAAAAAGCAGAATTCCCTGGAGATAAAATCACGCAACCCCTTCTTGAGACAACCTCGCCACGTTGTGAAAAAATGTGGATAAAAGTTATTCGCCTCATTGCCGGGATTTGAACTCAGGCAAGTGAAGATCGTTTTAAATGAGAAGCAAAAAATTAGAATAACTTCGAGATAAACACTGCAGGAGACACGAAATTTTCAATTAATATTCTTCATTCTCTGCTCTTAATGATGTTGGAAAAATTGGTTTCAACTGTCCCAGAGGGGTTAGATTATCTTTGTACACATTGCCTTTGACTTGCCGCACAAGAAGAATTCTAATGGCAAAAAAGTGTAACGAACATGGCGATATTCCTTTTAAAGTTGAGGAATCAAATGCAACCCGGAGATTTCAGTGGCTAGGACCAAAAAAAAAAAAAAATGCGTGGGACATCGCTTTACTAGAACTACGCCGAAAGAGTTAAAAGAGTGATTTGAATTTGGATATTGAAGAGAGTTAAAGAGAGCGGGGCTAGGGTGCTCAGCTCATATATTCCTGGGCAAGAAAGTGATTCGGGTAATGAGCTAGCAGCGGAGGTCATCATAGAGCTGGCATTCATGCATAAGGTAGTGCCAGCTCTCCAACACTCCACGGCAGCAGCAGGTTGGGTCCTCTGTAATACCCAGGGCTGTGAGATTGGCCTTGAAGGCACCATGTCCCGTTATTAGGAAGGTTGAGTAAAGTCCCGGCGCAAACCATGTCGGTGCCGTTGGATATAGTTTGGGAAGAATCGGCTGGTGATCTGACCCTTTGGAGAGTTCTCCCATCTGGTATGCCAGATCTGCATAAGATGAGTGGTGAGACTGTTTTTCTCTGTCGAGCGGTTGGCAGTAGGGTTCGCGTCAAAGTCAATGAAGCAGCAGGCAATCCGTTTGGAGAGTTCATGAAAGACTCCACGTCTATCCACCTCGAGGTCCAATGGTAGAGATCCAGCCAGCACCTACAGCGCGTGGGTACTCACTGAGCTGCAGACCCGCGTTATGGCAAGATAAGGGTATTATAATAGATAGTGCCTCTAACAGGGACTTGGAATGTTTAAAGAATTTTGACAAATCTAAAGAACTAGACTTAACAGTTGATACGCCAAAAAAGCTGAATTCCACATGATCATACACGCTGCTTTTAATGCCTATGCTATGGCCATTCATCTAAAAATTGCAGAAAGATGGAAAGTACTTGTGGTCATTGTGGCCTATTTGGTCACAAATACAATGACTGTCCTAATAAGTAGTCTCCGGTCATGTGTTCTAACTGTAAAATCCGAAAAAGAAACTGAGGCCATTCATACAGGGATGCCAAATGTCTTGAATACCTTAGATCACAAGGGTCAATAAAAATCCAAACCATCTATATATAGTACGCCTATTAGTGGACAACAGAATTTATAGTTGTGCAAAAACGTTACAACTTAATGGTCAAAGGTTTATTTCTGTTTCAAATGACTTTTCTGGGATTATACTAGATCATAAGATCAAAGTCCTGGGTTTGCAGGAATCCTATTCTTATAAAAGCTTGGGTAAGCGCTTAACTTGTGGAACTGATATTGTACAGTCTAACACGGAATATTCTGCAGTGCGTGGAAACGCCGTGACCAGGATTTGTTATTTATTATATTATTTATTATAGAGTGCGGGTGGATAGACAGATACAGTTGATCCACCCAAGTTTAGGCGAGATGAGGGATTAGGATGAGGATTAAAAAGTCATAGTAGCGGATGCTCCTGTGTGAGCGCCATTGGCCCTGACCTTTGCAAATCCTGCACTGCGAGGAGTGCCAGCAATCCCGCACCATGGACGGTTTCAGCAGTGATCCTACCCATGTTCGGTTAGCCTGAACTTTTCGAATCTGCAAATCCTGCACCTAGGATGCCAGCAGTACATCCTACCCTAAATGGGTTCTCTTGAATTCAGTGTTATGTCAAAGGTTTGGAATTTCTGTGCTAAAGTTTGATTTTGTCTCAACGGCATATTGTCAACGTCGTGCTGAGTTCTGCCATTCTGGCTATTCTTACTGCCAAAACTTCCTGGGCATCGGTTGCAAGCGCTTGTAGGAACTTTCTTCTAGTAGGAGTGAGAATTCGTTGTTTCATGGATTGCTCTGTATTTCTCTGAGGAACTAAACCCTGCTGTTTTCGTAGGTGGGACATTCATACATGGGGTGCCTCCACGACTCTTCTTCGTCGCATTGGTATCCCTGGTCTCTCCCTCTCTCTACCCATGGTTGTCAACTTTTGTCGAAAGGGACCATGTCCCGTGATTAAAAGGGTCAAAATTTAAAAATTATTATTATTATTTTAGGGTTGCCCGTAATTAAATACATTAACCCGTATTTGTGTCTGTAAATTGCGTATGTTCTATGGTCGATTTGCCTGTTTTGCTGGACGAAAAAACCCCAGTTACTGGGGAGAAAAACCTTGCTATCTACGCCTGAGACCAACTAACTCAGCCACGGAGTGAAAAAAGCCCATTAAAGTTCCTCGCGTCATCGACGGGATTCGAACCCAGGCCTTTTCCACCCGGTGTGGGGAGGACGGTGACGATACCACTGTGCTACCCGCGCAGACATTAAAAGGGTTACCTGCAGCCCAGGAGAATACCAGGGAAGAGGCTTCGGGTGAGTTACTTTAATTGTTGGTATGAATCGTCGGGTGATTTCTCCTTCGCTGAAGTTTGCCATGACTGTTGCCATAATTCCAGTAGGGGTTGGATGATGCAACTTTTCTCTTGTTTCATGTCGTTTGTTAGATCTAGCTATAAATGTAGGCTTGTTTCTACTCCTTCTTTACCCTGTAGAATAAACCTTTCTTGACAACCTCAAGGTACAACGGTTGACATCCAGTGAGCAGTTGCAGCGCAAAGGTGCTCATAGTGCGGCACGCCCTGCAGATTGATAAAAGCATAAAGCTTTGTATTCAGTTTAGCTTACACTTCTTTCTATCCAGCGTGGCTTGTTTGCACCAGATGGATGATCCATAACAGAAGATTTGGACGTGGAGGGCTTTATAGACAAGTGCCAAGGCTTTGTCCTTCAGCCCCCAATTCGCCCTGCTTACCGCTCTTATGATGGTAGCATACCTCTGGGTCTTTGTTGATAAATACTTGAGATGATAGTGAAATGTGAGTTCCGAGTCAATATTTCCTAGTCTGTGCTGCCACTTTATTAGGTACACCTACCTAGTAGCGTGTTGAGCCTCCTTTACCCTTCAAAACAGCCTGAATTCGTCTAGGCATGGATTGACCAAGATGCTGAACACATTGTGCAGGAATGGAGTACTATGCTGACATGAGTGTGTCACGCACTTCCTTGAGATTCGACAGAGGTGTAGGCCTGCAGCGAACAGCCCTTTCTAGCTCATCCCAAAGATGTTCAATAGGATTGAGTTCCGTGTACTGAGCGGGCCACTGCAGCAAAGAAAAGTCATTGTCATGTTCCTGGAACCATTCCATAGTGATTCAGGCTTTGTGCACCGGCGCATTATCCTGCTGGAAGTAACCATCTGACTGAGGATAAACTGTCAACATGTTGAACGGATGCATTTGGTCAGCAACAGTGTTTTGGTACGATATGGCATTCAGACGTGAATCTATGGGTATCAATGGACCCAACGTGTGCCAAGAAAACATTCCCCACACCACAACACTGCCTCCCCCCCACCTTGCAGAGTAGTCGTCAGACATGATGGCTCCATGGATTCATGTTGTTTTCGCCAAATTCTGAGCCTTCCATCAACATGATGCGCCAGGAACTTCGACTCGTCAGACCAAGCAACAGTTTTCCAATCCTCGATAGTCCAGTTCTGGTGCCATTGTGGCCCGTCTGTTTGCTTGCACAATTCTAGCCATCCTCCTCTGACCTCTTTCATCAACAAGCGATTTTCTTCCACAGGAGTGCCGTTGAGAGGATGTTTTCTATTCGTTGCACCATTCTCGATACTCTCATTGGTCCTCTAGAACTTGTCATTTTAGCATACAATCCCACGGTAATTTCAGCGAACAAACCCCATATTTTTTAGGACCCAGTTGATGAAAATCTCAGGAAATTCGGCGGTGGGACCTGCCAGAGTACAATAAATTACAGGGTGCACCCGGCCTAGTACGGACAATGTTGGGTTCCATCAGGGGCCCGACGGCCAATAGGCCAGAAAAACAATGGGCACAATACATGATCCACACACTTTTAAATCTCTGGCCTTTACAGAGTACCGTCCCTCGATACAGCGAACACCCGCGAAGATGGGAGAAATTCCTGTTACCGTTTGACCCTCAACACACTACGGAAACATCATTGCTGACCAGGTACACCCTTTCATGGCAACGGTCTTCCCCTCTGAAGGTGCCGTCTTTCAGCAGGATAATGCGCCATGCCACACCGCCCGGATTGTTCGGGACTGGTTCGCGGAACACGAGGAAGACTTCCAGGTATTGCCCTGTCCTCCAAATTCCACAGACATCAATCCCATCGAGTATCTGTGGTTTGTTTGGAACAGCAACTCCGATCTGCGGTGTCTCAACCACGGACCTTACAGGAGTTAAAGGATCTGCTGGTTACGTGTTGGTACCAGATAACCCAAGACACATTTAGAAATCTTGCAGCGTCCATGTTTCGCCGGGTACGAGCTGTTTTGGCTGCACGTGGAGAACCAACATCATATTAGGTAGGTGGTCATAATGCTTTAGCTCATCGGTGTAAAATAAAAAAGGATGTTCATTTTATCGCGAAGTATGAATAATGATCTTAATGAATCATGCTAATTAACATAAGTGGTTTTTTTCTGGGAAGTTTACGAAATATGCTTTAAATCATTAAATCAATGGTGAGATGGCAAAACGAACTCTAAAAAGTTCAGAATATACATACATGCTTTCACATTTCTATAGAAGCATTGATTTTTGTTGTCTGGGAAACTGGAGGTTTCCGTTCAACAAACAGAAAATCGACCAGAGGACCAAAGCAATGTACAGATATATTTCACAAACTGCAAAATATATTCTATGGTACTGATGGTCCTCAAACCCTAGAACAACAAAAGCTATAGTTGCAAAAGTTTAACTGAATGCGAATGAAAATAAAAAGACATTCTACAAAAGAATTCAGAGAGAGATGGCCAGTATACCATTTAACACAATGACTTTCTCCCGTTGAAAGTAGGTCATTGATATTAAATATTTAAACCTTTATTACTTTAAACCTTTGACAGTAACCATCATTAATTCATCTGATGAATCTGTCTGAAACCATAGTAATCTCCCCCCTTTAGTACCATTGCCAGATCCACACCGAATTCTACAATTTAGTTCCAAACACGAAGGTCGCAGTATCAGAAGTGGAAAGCCAATGGATCTACGTACTTGAAAAATGTTACCTTTGTTTAATAGTTCATTGCAGTTCAAGGCTTGGGACATGAACACAGACTTTCAGGTACCTAAGCCTGATGAAAGATTATTGGTTAGATACTCGCAAAAGACAATACAGTTGCTGATGGCCCTAGTTGCTGATATAGAAGGTTGATGTAGAGGATGGAGAAGGTGGCTGTAGAAAATATGTTACGGTTGGTATTGAAAATATCGTCTTTCACCATCCACATACATGTTAGTCTACTGATCTACCAAAATGGGCAGATGCTTAACCAGATGGTAAAATTTTTGATAACTGTATCAATATGTCAATTATGTTCCTTCAATTAAGGTTACCATAATCGTTTATACCCTTTAATTTGCCCTCCTCAAAAGCATCCACTGATTCCTCTTCCACACAGATAATGGGAACCTGCCATGCTGGAAATATTCTCAGGAAGGCCATAGCAGTTACTCCATCTTTCTGGCTGATACCATAAGGCTGATGCTCAGATTAAAGGAAGTCGTGATAATACATTCGGAATCATTTGGTAAGTATGGATATAAAATAAATAAACTTTATATAACAAAATAATAAAAAATCTTCGATTGCAATTTGTATTAAAGTTAAATACATTTAAAATAAATATTTATTTGTTCTGTGAATACCATTTTAAATGACAAGAAGATGCGAATAACTTCGAGATAAACCAGTGTTCTCAACATATTTTTGCCCCATGCACCTATTCACCATACGTCAGAATGTCATCCCCCCCATTTCCAAGATTGTCTGACTCAAAAAGAGCATTACAAAGAGATAAAAAAGTGCAATATTATCTTTATTTGACATCCAATAATGTGTGATGTCCTGTAGATTATGGACAATCTGTGAAATTGCAGTTTGTGGAAAGATCAATATTCCAACAGTTTGAGTCTGTCAATCTGTAGACCCAATTCTCCTCCTGAAACCCTAAAATTCTCCCCTGGGAGAGAATTCCCCCCTGTTTGAGAACCAATGAGATAAACAGTGGAGGAGACATGAAATTTCCAAGTAACATCCTTCACTGTCTGTAGTTTCTTAATTGTTCACAAAAGAAAAACGAAATTTTCTTTCTCGTATGGATGTGATGTTGGAAATGTTGCTTTTCAACACTCCAGAATGCTCTGATTATTGTTATACACATTGGCCATATTCCTGGGCCCTACGTCCTGTGATGGATCTTTGCACACCCCTTTCCAAACTTCGCAGAATGCAGAAGTTTCATTTTCTGCACGAAACTTTAGCGATTGAGTTGGTGTCCATAGTGGAACATTACCCTCAATGAACAGTATCAAATTACTGCTTGCATTTGGTACGCGCATCTTTCAGTTTTGCAGGTCTTCTTCTGAGGATGGCAACGTCATGAGCAGAATAAAGAATGTGAGTTGGGAGTTTCTTTAACACTCGTTTACATGAAGTTATTTACATTTTCACGAGTTCGTATTTAAAATGACTGTCCTGTATTTTCAGCTGGAAGTAACAAAGCGTTCAATTACAGGAAAATACCATCTGGAAAAATTGGTGGCAACTTTACACTTGAACGGGGTGAGGACGTTGATCTTCAAAGAAAGATATTTAGAAAAGGTCGAAAAGGAATTGCCAAACAACTTTCATTATGGAAAGAAGCTAAACATTACGCACGTGTTTTATTTCACCGAATGTCTTGGACAAGGAATGGAAGTATCTCGGAAGGTGATTATTTACAAATCATTGATTGTGTTATAGAGAATAACTCACTAAAAGGTTAAAACTCACATAAATTTATATTTTAAAAAAATAGAACTGAACCCATCAAACGTTTGAGTGATTCATGTAACATCCATCAGATGAGCGGTTCCACTGTATGAATTTTTTTATATTTCCAGCATTTATCTTGGCAAGACGATTTAGTTCACTGGGTGATCTTCCTACCTCAAGTTCCTGAAGGTACTGAACCAATGGCCTATCACCCAATTACGTTTTATGGTTGCGACTTAAATTTTTACGTTTTCTCAAGAAACTCCTCATCGGTAAGAAATTTCTAAACTTGTTTTTATTCTTGAAAACGTGAAGATTTTGATTTCTTCGAAAATTGATCTCTTCTGACATTAACTAGTTTGAATTGGATTTTCAGGTGTGGCAACTTTACTTAATCATGTCTTCTCTGCTAATTAGAAGGATTCTCTTCCTTGACCTGCGTTCTCCGATGGTAGACTGGACAAAGTTCTGCTTAGTTCGCTGGGATTTTGGTAGGAAATGAAAATTTGTTCAATGCCAAGAAGTTCCTTTTAGCGGAATTCGCTCTTTGTAAAATATTATCATCAAAAACATTGAAAGTGCAAAATAGAAGAATGAATAATACCAATTTTTCCTTAAAATTTATTTAAGAAAGAATTTTAAGTTGAATTTTATGAAAAAACTTAGGTTGGTGGATATTTCGAAAAATGGAAAAGTTCGTTTGTTTCACCAAAGTAAGGCTATGAGGCATGTAAATACCTATATATACATACATTGTGCCTATAAATGCGCGTGTATTCTATGTTCAGTTATACTGGATGAAAAACCCAAATTTAAAGCGATGATGGAACAATACTCATAACAGACTAACTTGTGGCCGACTTAGTCGGTCTCCGGATTTGTTTATTAATTTAATTATTTATTAGTTATAGTTGTTTTTTTTTTTTTGTAACAGTTTACAATTAAAGGGAAAAGACATATTTATATAAATAATTTGTCCTTCATTGCTAGGTGTTTTAATAGAGGAGCATTCGCATCACTAAAACATTATTAACTTAGTACTCCAACACCCTGATGACAGCATAACTTAAGATTAACTAGAAGACTAATAGTGTAGTCTTGTGACTCAGCTGTTTGTTGGTAGGTAACCTTTCTGTAGGCTTTATTGGAGCATAGTTTTTCACAGTTAACCTGAAACAGGTTCAGGGTTTCTGTAGTATTTAGTGGGAACATATTGTTTATACTTTTTATTTTGTGATTTTCTGATTAACTTGGTGTAATTATTCTTTACTCGGCCTTGTAATTGCATAAAAGTATCGGTAAAGGTTTCCACGTGTTTCAACTCCGGTACCGTTCGTAATTTTCCCGCCATTGTGATACGATAGTTGTATGCCGTACTAGATAGCGTTAGTTGAACTTCGTTAGCAGTTAAATTGTACGTTTAAATAAATACATATAACGACTTAGATTACAAACGTAATATAATTAATTATATTTAACATAATTAATAACATAACATAATTAATTATAATTAATTAATAAATTAATAGAATCATGACTCAGACCAGAGCAGCAAAGCAAAAGGCTCAAGCTAATGGAAGCGCTGTGGCTCAGAGCAGAACTGAGGGGGGCAGTTGTCCTCTGACTCACAGCCTTATAAAATGCACTGTTTGCTTGATGTTTGCAGAGCAATCGGGTACGGGACATGATACTGCCAAGTGGGATGTCTTTGTGTGTTCGCGATGCAAGGAGTGTATCGATATCAGGCAACAACTCGGCGTTCTTGTGGGCCTATATGAGAGCTTGAAGGACAGGGTGGATGCCCTCGAAGAAACTAAATTGAGGGGCCCATCAAGCTCTCAGCTGCCCACATCAACGCCAGAGCTTGCACTTGGGCATCCCGTGACACAGAGACAACCCCCAAGGCAGAATGCGCTGGTCCCGAAGGAACTAGTAGTTGTTGGTGACTCTATTGTCAGGGAAACGGGGAACATGCTTTGTAAAAAGGATAGGTGGAACACGACCAGGGTATGTCTGCCAGGGGCAAAGGTTGATGACGTTCTAGAGCGAATATCATCTTTTAAGGGCACAAAAGGTGATATAGTTGTACACGTTGGCACTAATGATATTAAGAGTAGGAGACCGGCGGAATTACTTAGCAAGTACAGGTCACTGTTGAAAAAAAGCCGTGAAGTAGGGTTGAATTTGAAAGTGTCTGCAATTCTGCCCAGACACGATAGGAGGGAGTACATGATGAGAGCCTTGTCGATCAATTTGGCCCTGGAAAGATTGTGCAAGGCTCAAGGGGTAGAATTTTTTTCAGCCTGGACTGTACTTGTTAACAGGAGAGACTGCTTCTACAGGGATGGGATACACTTAAATAGAAAGGGTGCAAGAATATTTGCTGATGCTATCGAGGCAGTGTTAGGTGGGTCGGAAAACTGCTAGCTTGGGGGGAGACAAAGACGAATAGATTAACAGTAGCCACTGGCAGAGGTGAAAGAGATTCTTGCACTGCTTCTATTGGAATGAGCAGAAGCCTGCAAAACAAGATGCAGGATATTTCAGAGACTGCTGGGAGCCATTGCGGTACAAGTAAACACATGGGTTGTGTTAGGGTAGCTAAGAATAGAAACAGGTGCAGGTATACTTGCGTGTACACCAATGCTAGGAGTCTAGTAAATAAATTTGATGAATTTGAGGTATTGCTCAAAACATCAAAGGCAGATATTGTTGGGATATCAGAGACGTGGTGTCACACAGATATAAGGGATGCAGAACTGCAATTTGGGGAGTACAGCGTCTACAGAAAGGATAGACAGGATAGGAAGGGGGGGAGGGGTTATTCTATTAGGTAAGAAACACATAAAAACCAAGGAAGTGAAGCCAGTCGACATCGCTGGACAGTGCAGTGTTGAGTCAGTTTGGTGTGACATAAGCATTGGGAGATCAAAATTGAGAGTAGGAGTGTGCTACAGGCCTAATGACTCTGATGAGTATAATAAGGAACTGTACAGGGAAATAGAGTGGGCCAGTAAATCAGAGAGTCTTATAATGGGGGATTTTAATTTCCCAGATATTGACTGGAATTTGTGGGTTGGTCACTCGCACACTAGCAAGGCTTTTGTGGATTTATTGGATGATTGGTTTCTACATCAGCATGTTCGGGAGGCAACTAGAGGGAGTAATACTCTTGATTTGATTATCAGCAGTGATTCTTCATGCATTAAGAATCTGCAGATAAATGAACCACTAGGTGGCAGTGATCACAGTGTGCTGAAGTGGGATTTACTGAAAGAGGTAACTACCATTAGGGGTAAAGGGAAGGGTTATTGCTTCCGTAAAGGCGACTACGATGGACTGAGACAGTATTTAAATTCTATACAGTGGGACCAACTGATGATGTTACCAACAGCAAATTCAAAATGGGAAGCATTGAAAGAACTTATCTTGGAAGCTACTAGGCTTTACATACCAACTAAGAAATATTGTTCAATGTTTAGGCCTAATTGGATGTCAGATGAACTAATGAGGCATATGGCAGAGAAGAAAAATGCACGGGATACATACAAATTAACACGTGACACAGAAGCCTATGATAGATACAAGTTGATCTGTAACCAAGTTACAGATCGACTTGGAGGTTAGGCAGGCGAAGGCAGATTACGAGAAATCCTTGGCAAGGGATGCAAAGAAAAACAGCAAAGAGTTCTTTATTTATGTAAACTCTAGAAGGAAGGGGATGAATCAGATTGGTCCACTTGATATTGATGGGTCAACTGTTGATGATCCTGCTCAGGTAGCTAACAAACTAAATGAATATTTTGCATCGACATTCACACATGAGGAGTTATTCAGCGAGGGGAATGCCAGAGGTGTATTCAACTCTAGCAGTAAGCTACAGAATCTTGAAATAACTGGGAGTAAAGTGGAGGAGAAACTGTTGAAGATAAACACAAGAAAGGCACCCGGGGTGGATGGGATCTATCCAGTTATATTAAAGGAGGCAGCAAAGGAAGTAAGCAAACCCTTAGCCATAATTATGAGAGCTTCCTTGGACTCAGGAGAGGTACCCATAGACTGGAAATGTGCAAATGTGACCCCAATTCACAAAGGAGGATCAAAGGCTGACACACGTAATCATAGACCTGTGAGCTTAACTTCTGTTCCAGGAAAATTAATGGAGGCACTGGTTAAAGAAGCACTGCAGGATCATTTAGACAAGACTTCAGTTATAGCTCAGACACAGCATGGTTTTGTTAAGGGGAAGTCTTGCCTGACCAACTTGATTGGATACTATGATACAGTCACAAAAGAGCTGGATGCAGGGAATAACTTTGATACTTGGATCTTAGAAAGGCTTTTGATACTGTTGCACATGGAAGACTGGTACACAAATTGGAGCAGTGTGACATTGGAGGCAAATTGCTGCTATGGATAAAGGGGTGGTTGAGGGGGAGAAGACAGAGAGTGGTAATCAATGGACACTGCTCATCGTGGACTAATGTTATTAGTGGAGTCCCTCAGGGCTCAGTGTTGGGTCCATTATTGTTTTCTGTATTTATAAATGATATTGATGATGGTATATCAAGCTTAATGTCCAAGTTTGCAGATGATACAAAGGTTGGCAGGGTTGTCAAGGACACTACTGACACTATGCTGCTGCAACAGGATCTGGAAAGGTTGAGCAGATGGGCTGAGAGGTGGCAAATGAAGTTTAACATTGACAAATGTAAAGTACTACACATGGGAAAAAGCAACCCCAGAGCAACGTATCAACTCTGTGGTACTACACTGACAGTGGTAGAGAATGAAAGGGACTTGGGGGTGATTGTGCAGTCAGATATGAAGTTCTCTGAGCAGTGCAGACGGGCTGCAAGAGTAGCTCATGGAGTATTGTCAATGATATACAGGAACTTTTCCAGCAGGGATAAGGAGGTGATTATTCCATTGTATAAGGCAATGGTCAGGCCACACCTAGAGTACTGTATACAGGTCTGGAGGCCTCATTTCAAGAAGGATGTAGAGCTGCTGGAACGAGTACAGAGAAGGGCAACAAGATTAGTGAATGGAACAAAGGGGTGCTCTTACGAAGAAAGGCTTAAGTTTTGCAAATTACAGTGTCTGGAGACTAGGCACCAGCGAGGTGATCTGATAGAGGTGTATAAAGCCTTGAATGGTTTAAGCATGCTCAATGCTGATGGGATTCTTCCTCTAGCTCAGAAAAATCACCTGAGAGGGCATAAATTCAAATTGAGGAAAGACAGATGTAGGATAGACGTGCGGAAATTTGCCTTTAGCCAGCGGGTGGTTGGTTGGTGGAACAGACTGCCATCCCTTTTGGTGGAGGTTGATAGCCTAAATAAGTTTAAGGCTCAGCTGGACAGGTATTTTGAACGAACAGAGGGGTGAAGTGGGTTTTTTTTTTTTTTTTATTTTGGCTGATGCTGCATAAGCTTGCTTTCTTGCATCAAATGCCTCTACTAATGCTAATGCTAATGCTTTTGAAGGAGATTAGATTGTAGAGAAGTGGCCTAATTTTCAAACTGCATGATTGTCTCTGACTTCGAGGATGCGAGATGATGCCTGTTAGGACTCGACCATCATATATACCTGTCAATAGTGTGACCAAGATATGAATATTTGTCCAAAAGACAATAAACATCTATCCAAGGTGTCCACTCCATATTTGCATACGAAATGCCTCTGGAGACAGTGAAGGGGAACTGGAAAATCTTGTTTAGCCACCTAAGTATCCAATATTATATGTTTAGGAAGGATTTCAATTACGTTTCATGAGCTGAGTACAAAATGACCTAAGCTTATAGCACAACGGGGACAACAAACCCAGTAATTTATTCACTCACCAGTTGAGCATTATAAACCTCAACCAATTCTTGTCTTGAGCGCCAGATGGTGGCTAACGTTTTCTTATTTGTGGTAGTGAAATGCTCAGTGAAGGATAAATTGTTTCCCTGGTAATTCCCAGATCCTTATGATGTTCGACATTTTGGACAGTGAAAGAAAATTTATTTCAAAATAGTTAAAAATTTTTAACATTTGTTATTAATATTTGAGTGGTGGTGTTACGTTAATGATTAGTTCAACTGACATTACAATTCTGTTTAATTTTAGCCTTCGTTATTTGAACTTTCGCACATCTCTGGTAAGATGAAGACAGCAAATTGCTGTATTATACAGGAGTCTGATTCCTTATCTTGGAGTTCTCATGGTGGTCTTAGCCGACCTGCAAGCTTCTTCAGAAACGTTGATTACTTTCTTGACTTGAAAGGTGTTAAACTCATTGCTGGTATGAGAAGTGTAAGTATTTTTGATCGTTTCATTTGACAGGGGAGATGCCGATTTCTTGACACGAGGACTTAACCTTTTTTATTTTGTAGACGCATCCACTTATACTTTTCGAAAAAACAGAAGGTGGAAAGATGAAACCTATTGGTGGAATATATTATCTATTGACAAATACTCTTTCGAAGAAGTTAAATTTTAGGTAAGTTTGATTAAAATTTCTCTGAGAAATGAAATTTTTATTGATTTCGATCAACAGCCTATATTTAACTTGCTACTTAATAAAGTCCACTTGATGAGTGTCCAATAAAACTAATAATTTTTCCATAGCTATGAAATACGTACTCCAAAGGACAAGGAATATGGAAGAAAACTACCAAATGGAAACTGGACTGGACTTATAGGCATGATTTTGGAAAATGTAAGTCTGTTTTCATATTTTCTTCTGCAAAACAATGCCAAGATTGGTTGAATAGATTGAAAAACAACAGATGGTTGCGTGGATGTAATCTAAAAAGCATAAACAACGTAATTTTTATTGGTTCATTAAGTGATAACAGATGATCGGTGGTATAAAACGGTATAAATTTGTATTTTTGGTACTGCATATTTAATAGGACTTCAATAATCGGACGGTAGGCAAAATGGTCTGTTTGACATTACTTGGAGTTTGAGTACATGTCCATTAAATTGGACGCCAAACAGTTAGCCGTTGTCTGCATGCAGTTTCAGAGGGCTCCTTTAATTTACTGTGGCTTCTAAAGAGGTTGATTTATTCTACATCCTGCATGGTTTAATGCATGATTTATTCTACATCCTGCATGATAGCATACTGTTCTGGTGCACGTAGCCAGATCTACCTTTACTCTAATGGTCTCAGCACGCCCCTCATCCGCAGAACTGGGGTGGGTAGGGTTAGTAAGGCATGTGCTGTACCAAGACGTTAACTGTGAGCACGTGCTGACCGATAGTTGGTGAATTGGCCAACACACATCGGTGGCGATGAACCCACGTCTTTAGTTGCGTGCCCTCGCGTCGAACAAGGGTATCCAAAAATGGAAGAACATTGTCTGACTCTAGCTCAAGGGTGAACCGAATGAAGGGCGAAAGACACCTAATGTGTCGCAAGAGTCGGTCGCCTGACCCTTGGGGGATGACAACAAACATGTCGTCAACATACAGTGTCACCAAAAAGTTATAGGATCTGGCAGACCTACAAACGCACGAACCTTTAGCTCCTCCATAGCCAGGTTTGCCGTAACCGAGCTGACAGGAGCACCCATGGAGCACCCTTGACTTTGAAGAGATGATGCCAAATCTTTGAAATTAACTTCTCCATTATAAAGAGATATCGTTAATTCAAATTTTGGGAAAAATTTGAATTTGGGATTCTATATGAATAAGGTAAATTGGAAAAAAATTTAAAGAGTACCTGTACACCATATTCAATAACGAAGAAACTGTGGCTTTGAACACCTTGCCAGCCACTGAATATGTTAACTATGTACAACAGCAGCTCGCTCTATTTAGCCATGTAACATTCTACAAGAAAAAAGCAAAATAAAAAGTTATCAGTACCATGGTGGACTCCAGCTCTTTCCGAGCTCAGAAGTCAAACTCAAAGGGCTAGAAAGTTGTTCCAAAGAAGTCGTTATCTTTCTGATGTAGACATTCAAATCCTGAAAGATGACTACAGGAATCGAAGGAAACAGTATCATAGGACGATTACTGAAAGTATGCTGAGTTGCTGCAAGACTTCGTTAAGAACGGAGGACCCGTGAGGTGTTATAAATAAGATAACAAGGAATTAACTTCTCTGTGGAGATATTTACCAAACAGTTATAAACGAGGGCCGAGAGACCGTGGACTGGCTGTGTGCTGTGGAGACCACAATAAACTGTCTTTTTCCTAAATATGCCCCCCAACTAGAAGTGCAAGCTGAAACACGTGAAATACAGAGCTTTGAGCTGCGGTAGTTAAACTGAATAAGAAAAGGTGTCCGTGCATTGTTCTCTTGGAAAATCAGGTAATCATTAAATTCTTTGAATTGCATCCTAACATTCTCCTAAATATATTCAACAAATGCTTCTTAGAAGGAGTCTTTCCAGAATCTTAAACTGGCATCACTCAAAATCCTAAATAAACCGGGAAAGAAAAAAGCAGCTCCAAGAGCATATAAGCCAATATCTCTATTGGCTAACCTCGGCAAGCTCTTTGAGAGGACGATTGTACCTAGAATCCTGAAGAATTTACTGGATAATAACCTCTGTTCTAACCATCAACATGCATTTAAGAAAGGACACTCAACAGAAGGTGCCAAGAACAAAGGTAGAAATATGACTCAGTATATAAAATAGTAATTAAATTCAATTTAATATTTGAGATTTATAAATATTCTCTGATATTCTACATAAAGAAATAATACAACAAATATAATATAGGACTATACAAAGACAAGAGGAAGCCATTTTATGAATATTCATGATGATAAGCTTATGTGGGTTGACATATGATCAAAGGGGCCACCTGCAAATGAAGAAAGAACACAAGTAGTTATAGAAATCAACCAGTTAGGAAAAGTAATAGGGTTTTTCATCCTAGTAAGGACATAGAACCAACAGACTGAAAATCCATAAATGTTCCTAATGCCATCTTGTAACATAGGAAGCATACTGGTGGGGGACATATTGGCTACAGCGCCACCTTTATTGAAATGAAAATCTCTTAGAAACATAAAACTATATTGAATCACCAAATAACAAAGTGGAATACAGAATTTTTCCTTACTGAGGACTGGGACAGGATACAATAATAATACCGGACAAGGGTTGACAAATAAACATTGAGTGCTCTCTTGTTTATTTTCTTGTTGGGTTGTACTACAAGACATGGCATTAAATTGTTTTGTGAACTATGAATTGATGACATAATAATTAAACTAATTGTGAGTGTTAAACAAGAATACAACATTCAGACTTTCTTTTGAGATTTGGACTCTGCAGAGATTGTAACCTGGACTTTATGGACTCGGACATCACGGTAGCGGTCTCATTGTGGCTGCTAACGTAGACCTTATAGAGAATATTCTTCTTCAGAGTAATTCGTTGGAAAATGCAGATGGTGGAGAAGGACTTTTGAGACTAATATGTGGAGAACACATTTTAAGGGCTAAGAACGCAAGTTTTTCGACCCAGGGATATCTCAACCCACGTTAAAGACTTGTGTGAAGAGATGGTCTCTTTGTGCCTGCCTGGCGCAAGTATCCTTTCAATTTAAACAGAATATTGGTCTTAGTATTACTGAGCTGAACTTGTAGACTTGTTCCCACGTACCTTTTTTTATTTGCTGGTTTGGGCAACCCGAGGACAGGATTGCTGGCACCCAATAGCACTTCCTCTGGTGGGTGCAAGATTTGTACAATACAGCACACACACAAGGAATAATAGATCCACGAGATAAAACCAGATTATGATATTAAGATCCCCGTAAGTGATTACATCTACCCATATATTTATTTGTCTGTAAATTGCGTCTGTTCTCTGGTCGATTTGCCTATTTGCTGGACGAAAAAACTCCAATTTCTAAAAAAAGAAAATCTTGCTAACTACGCCTGAGCCCGACTAACTCAGCCCCTAAGTGAAAAAAGCCCATTACAGTTCCTCACGTCCTCGATGGGATTCGAACCCGGGCCTTTTCCACCAGGTGTGGGGAAGACGGTGACGATACCCCTGTGTTACCCACGCAGTACCCACGAGCTTGTCGAGGTCCGCCACAGCACATGCGCAGTTATGGCCCACCTCCCCGTGGTGCAGACGGACATTGGGCAGGCTTTCCAGGTGATTGCCTGCCTGGTGACAAAGAGGTCAAAAACAACATAACAATACACACATTTCTGGCATTTTACAGAGTTCTGTATCCATCACAGTGTACCAAGGTGGAGATGAACTGAAGCAGGTGCCATCCTACACAAGATAATATACAAGTCTACACATGCTCTAGGATTTTCACAGGAAAGTCGAAAATAGGTTCGTACACAAAGGCATCTTGTAAAAGAGACAGGGCTTTTTTCATTGTAGTCTGAACGAATTAGAAAAACCTTTCGACGTCCCTTGTCCACGGGTACAACGATAATGGAATCATCACGTTTAATGAGTAGAAGGTCTAGCATCTGTCCCTGTCAACGAAGGTGCGGACCAATTCTACTCGGATAAGTGGTAAAAACCAAAGAAATCCCGCATCTATTGGAGTGCAATACCAGTGGATGCCAGTGTCATATTTAGGACCACCCGAAAACTAATTAGTCTGCCCATTCGTAATACTGCATGTCCGTGAATCTTCTTGGAGTTCAAGGATGCTCTCATAATTTATGGCAAAGGGTTTGCCTTCTTCCTTTGCTTCTTCCTCCTTTAATATAGCTGGATATATCCCATCCACCCCAGGTGCCTTTCTTATGTTTAACTTGAACGATTTCTTCTCCACTTTGCTCTCAATTATTACAAAATCATTAAGCTCCCTGCTAGAGTTTAATAAGCTTCTGTCCTCCACTTCCCTACAGAATTCATTGTGTGTCAATGTAGATGTAAAATACTCATTCAGCTTGTCAGCTATCCAAGCAGGATCATCAACAGTGGAATCATCGATATCAATAGGACCAATCTGATTCATCCCCTTCCTTCTAGAGTTTATATAAGTAAAGAAATCCTTGCTGTTTTTCTTTGCATCCTTTGCCAAAGATCTCTCGTAATCTGCCTTCGTTTGCCTAACCTCCTTTGTGACTTTATTACAGACTAATTTATATCTACCATAGGCTTCTGCGTCGCCTGATAATTTATATGCATCCCATACATTTTTCTTCTCTGGCACGAGTCTTATTAGTTCATCTGACATCCATTTAGGACTCGACCTTGAACAGTATTTCTTAGTTGGTATGAAAAGCCCAGTAGCTTACAAGATTAATACATCGAACGCTTCCCATTGAGAATTTACTGTTGGTATGTGGACATGTGTTGTATCTTATGTAAGGCTGCCCCTGAATTTTAGTTCAACTCCGCCATGGTTATCTGTGATGATATACAGAACTCTGTACAATGGCCAGAAATGAGTGTAGCCTTATGTTTAAGTAATGTGTTTTTTTAGTTGTTTCTGGTCGCTTTGCTACCGGGAAGCAGCGATCACCAGGAAAGCTTCTTCCCTTTACCCGTCCATGCCACGAGGAGGCGGGTCCAACTATGCACGTACTAAACTAAATGTAATATTTTCTGCACCCATAGGAACAAGCGCAAGTCCTATGGAAGCAGACGTTACCTGCCCCCGAAGGGGCTGTTCCCAAAGAGGACCAGCATAATTAACAATTTTAGAATAAAACATTTTAAATTGATAAAATTCTATTAAGTTTAAAAAATAAAATAATACTTGCGTGTACCGGTGAACGGAAAGCTTAGAGGGGAACAGGTATCCTGTGTGTTATCAGACACTCAGCCTAAAACACTGATGGATCCAATATCTCTCTATTACAGAAGATTTAGGAGAAGTCCGGTTGGCCTGCTTCCCTAAAATCCACTCATGCACACCTTCTCGATGGTAAGCCCTGTTACGTCACTTAGGTGGCAACGAACGTGTAGAGTGGTTCTCTTCAAGACGCCTCGTCAGCGTGAAGAGGAAAAGACCACACCCTCCAGCAATGAGAGCACAACAATACAAATGGCCCTCAGTCCCCAGCAGCTTTCACTCTTCCTCTTACGGCAGCGAGAGGATCAGAGTGGAAGCAGAGGGTGCTAAGAATCTCTGGGTACGACCAGGCTGCCATGCACGGAAATTGAACTTGGCCAGTTATAACGTACGATCACTCATCGGTGAAGACAGGATATTAGAGCTGGAAAAGGAATTAGAAAATGTGAATTGGAATATCATCGGTTTGGCTGAAACAAGAAGAAGAAATCAATCACTTATAAGTTTATCAAGTGGAAATCTGCTGTACACCAATGGAAACAGTGAAAGGAGTGAAGGTGGAGTTGGGTTTCTGGTCCATAAAGATTTTAAAAACAACATTTTGGAATTCAAAAGTACACCATCAAGGATGTCAAGATCAATACTCAAGATTTCTAAGAGGTACAAGCTAAAGATTATAATGATTTATGCACCAACGTCGAGCCATGATGATGAAGAGGTTGAAGAAATGTACAGTGAAATTGAGAGTCTTCTAGATGAGCAGAAAACCCACTACACTATTATTATGGGGGACTTCAATGCTAAGGTTGGAAAAAGGCAAAACAGTGCAGAAAGAGGAACTATAGGAAATTTTGGAATTGGTGAAAGAAATAAAAGAGGTGAAAGACTTGTGGAATTTGCAGAATCTCAAGGACTGTCAGTAATGAACACTTTTTTCAAGAAAAGGGTGAACAGAAAGTGGACATGGAAGAGTCCAAATGGATTAACAACTAATGAAATCGACTTCATCCTCACTAACAGAAGATATATTGTGAATGATGTTACCGTCCTGAATAAGGTAAATGTTGGAAGTGATCACAGAATGGTAAGATGTACACTTGATATAGATGTAGGAAAGGAAAGGAAAAAACTGACTCGAGTAAATAATACAAAGGTCTTTGAAATAACAGAGGAGGAGAAAAAGCAGTATGTACTAGAACTTAAGAACAAGTTTGAGCTTCTGCAGACTGCTCAGGACCAAGATATCGACAAGGAATATTACAACTTTCTGAAAGTGATAAAGCCCAAGAAACCTATAGGGAAACAGAAATCCAAAGAAGAAAAAATTAGTCAAGAAACACTTGTCATGATGAACCAAAGACGACAAATAAAGAGCAAGAAACACACTGACAGGGAGAAAATTGAGTATACTGAGTTATGCAAAGCCATTAGAAAGAGACTCAGAGAGGACATAAGAAGATTTAACACAAGAAAAGTAGAACAAACATTAAGGGAAAACAAAGGATTTAAATCAGCAGCCATGAGCAGTAATACAGAAAGACAAATGATACTGAAACTGAAGAATAGCGATGGTGTACTTATAAACAGCAGAGAAGGCATAATTCAAATAGCAGAAGACTACTATAGAGAATTATACAAGGAACGAGGGAATGATACCAGCAATGGGGAAGATGGATTGCAAAGTAGCAACACATACGACATACCCGATATTCTTCCTGATGAGGTACAACGTGCATTGAAGAAAATGAAGAATCGGAAAGCCCCGGGGGAAGATGAAGTTACTGTAGAGTTGTTAAAATTGGGAGGAAGAGACATAACACAAAAACTGGCAAGGCTCTTCAAAAAGTGCATTAGAAAAGGTGTGATGCCTAAGCAGTGGAATAATGCAATCATAGTTTTGCTGCATAAGAAAGGAGATAAATCAGAAATTGAAAATTATAGACCAATTAGCTTGTTATCCCATATCTACAAGTTGTTCACAGGGGTCATTACTAACAGATTAGAGAGAATACTTGATGAGAATCAACCGAAAGAGCAAGCTGGCTTTAGGACAGGATTCTCAACTATGGATCACCTTCACGTAATATCACAGCTAATGGAGAAAGCAAATGAATACAAAACAGCATTATGCCTGGCATTTGTGGATTATGAAAAGGCATTTGACTCCATACAGCATAAGGCAATGTTTCGGGCACTGGAAACACAAGGCATAGATACTCCATATATTATGATTTTGAAGAAAATATATGAGAGTGCTACCTCCTTTATTAGACTAGACAAAGACAGTAGCAAATTTAAAATCGAGAAAGGAGTTCGACAAGGAGACACAATATCTCCGAAGCTGTTTACTGCTGCCCTTGAGGAAGCTTTCAGAAGATTAGACTGGTCGCAGAAAGGAGTCAATGTGAACGGAGAGTACCTAAACCATTTACGATTTGCAGATGACATTGTGGTCATAAACCACCATCCCAAAGAATTAGAGGAAAATCTTAATCGGTTATGCACAGTTAGTAAGGATTTTGGACTAAAGATGAATATGGCTAAAACAAAAGTAATGATGAACAAGTATGCCACAGAAAGGGAAATAATGATTGAAGGAGCAGTAATTGAAAAGGTGGAGTCATATACTTATCTGGGACAAGTTATTAGCTGTAATAATGATAAATGGTTGGAAGTCAAGAGAAGAAAAAATTTTGGATGGATAGCATTCAGGAAATATAGTCACATACTGAAGAGCAATATCCCACTTTGTCTGAAACGTAAAATAATGAACCAATGTATACTCCCCACCATGACTTATGGAAGTGAAACTTGGGCACTCACCAAAAGAATGGAAGAGAAGCTAAGAACTACACAGCGAAGAATGGAACGAATTATATTGGGAATCAGACTGTTAGATAAGAAGAGAAACACATGGATTAGGCAGCAAACTCAAGTAAAGGACATTCTTATCAAAACTAAAGAACTAAAATGGTCTTGGGCAGGACACATAGCTCGAAGACATGATGACAGATGGACTAAGAAAATAACAGAATGGTACCCAAGAGGAGATAGAAGAAAACCTGGAAGACAAAGGCGGAGATGGATAGATGAAATTCATGAGTTTCTGAGTAGTAAATGGATGGCCAGTGCTCAAAACAGAAGGAACTGGAAAGTTGCTGGAGAGGCCTTCATCCTGCAGTGGATTGAAAATGGCTGATGATGATGATGATGTACCGGTGAACCTTACAATAAATATTATATCGAAAGATCACTTCTGCAAATTGAAGAGCCTGGAAATGAATCAGCTACGAGGAGACCTGTTTGCAGTGATTAAGGCATTAAATAGATTGAGTAAACTAAATGCTAGCGGTGTCCTTACTTTATATTTTCTCGGGTAAGACACATTGAGGAGTAAATTTAAATTGAAAAAGGATGGATATACAAAATTTTGCTTTCAGAAAGGTACTAATTGATTGTTGGAACAAACTGCTGTCCAAGGAACGTGGTACTTTCAATAACTCTAAAGAAAGAATGGATAAATTAAGTATGAAATTTCCACTAATGCCGCGTCGTAAACTAGGGGAACGGCAACCCCACATAACTTGGTGGATTTCAATTAAAAACAGTGGAGGAATAAAGGAATGTGGAAGAAGGAAAGTCCATGGTGTTCTATCGATGATTTATAGAATAATATCCTCTAGAGATAGGGATGTCATAATCCCACTGAAACAAGTAACTGTAAGACCACATTTCGAATACTGTGTCCAAGTATTCCAAAAAACCCATTGAAATTCTTGAAACAGTTCAAGGGCTGACAACGCTCATGCTGTGATCGGCTAAAGGGCGATAGTATGCGAGGAAAGACTTCGATTACGTGGGCTACAGGGCTTGGAAACCAGGCACCTTATTGGGGACCTGATTTAGGCTTATAAGGCTTGATTGAGGTTTATATAGAGGGGACAGTGAAATGAATGAAGGCTGAATTTTTATTGTTATAAAGAATTTCAAAATTAAGGGTCAAATAAATTAATGTTACAGGGGAAGATGTTCAGACTAGATAGTAAGATGTTTTCTTTTATCCAGCGAATCGTTTATTTCTTGAAAAAGGTGGGTCCGCAAGTAGTTAAAGAAATTTAAAGGTCAACTGGATTGTTACTTGCTGAGGCGAGTATTGCCTAATTTATATTTTCTTACCTACATTTATATTTTTGGCTGGTGCAGCAAACGCCAATGGCTTTCTTGCACCGCATGTCTATAATACTAATTGTAATGCTCAATGCCACTTAGGAATCAAAAGGATCCGTGCTATCACTTTTCCAAGATTTCCAAAGATTCGATATTCATGCTTTCCTCTGATTTTCCTCTTCTAGGAAGCAGACCTCTGCTTTGGGTTGCTAAGCAGTTCTTCTCGAAGAGTCGCTGTTGACTTCACTGTTCCTTTCTCTGTATCTGGAACCACATTTGTAATTCGAGCTCCCAAAGAAAAACCGAAGACTTTCATTTTGTTTCACCCATTTTCAAATGAGGTAATCATGAAATATATAATGATTTTTCTGGATCATATTTAAATTGGCAGAAGGTTTTTTGAGTACTCTATTCAATACTATAGAGGCCAATCAAGATGACTGATGTCTTCACTTTTTCCTCGAACCGCTCGCGCACAATGCTGTTTCTGCTCGGGGAAAAATGCAACATGGCCAGGTACACATGGTCTCCTCAGAGCTTCCGTTAGATCCCACCAGTGAAAGTTGGACCATGCGGACCAGGGATCCTACTTATTTCCAGAAAAACATGCTCCATATGGAGGATTCGAAACCAAGGTGCTAGTAGGATGAGTCCAAATACCTGGTAAATGGACGTCTTCTTGTATAGTACAAGCAACAATAGTCCATGGCACATCGTTCATGGTGTTCATTTTGGTGGCTGGTTTCTTAATATGGGTAATGTTTTTCTGGCAAGAAGTAGGAATCCTGGTGCTTATGGACTAACGTTTCACTGGTGAGATCTACAGGCAGCTCTTAGGAGACTACTTAGCCATGCTTAGTAGTCTCCTAAGCTCTTACTTAGCCATGTTGCATTTATTCCAGGACAGAAGTAGGATCCTTCAAGATGATAATGAGCCGGGTCGTGTGGTCGACATTTGGCAAAAGTGGGTTGAGCAACACAGTGAGGACATCGTCCAGAGTATATTATTTTTTGTTAATGGCGTGATATCTGTTGCGTTTTGTTTCTAATTGCAGGTGTGGATTGCTATTGCTATTGCATTGGTGTTAAGTGCTTTTACTCTTTACGGATTGGGAACTCTGGCAGCTCGAATGATTCATTTCTCTGAACCATCTTGTGTCGGTACATTTTGGCATTTGTTTGCAGTGTTGCTTTGTAAAGGTGAGTGAAATTACACGCGCTTCTCAAAGAAAACAAATACATGTGGCGTTCTGAATTTCGTTTAAAACGTGTACATTTTAACTTCTTATTTATTTATTCAATTTGAGACAACCCTTTAACCCCTGGACAGTGAAAGCGTTCAAATAAATATAAACGCCATTTTCTACTTAGGTCGATTTCTATGGTGTTCCTTAATTAGAGGGAAAGGTCAATGAGATACAAGTTAGGATTTGAAGTGCGCTTCCAGAAATGGTAGATTTGGGATTGTTGACCGACCCCTCTTTCTTCCTGCTGCATACAATCATGTTTTCTATGTCGGGGATATAAAAGTGGGTGTAAATGGATGACTAAGGATTTTAGTATTCTGTATGGGTAGATACTTCTCTGATCACACTGAAAGATCAGACTTGTTTGGCAAAAGCTGGTGAGTTCCTACCTAATGGCCCACACGGCGGCAGGCCATTAAACAAGAACAAACCGGCCTATATTTGTTTCTGGAATCCTTGAAGTGAAGAAGGAAAGCGAGGTTCTATTTCCATGTCAAGAAACTCTGATAAAGATTATATATATATGAGTCTAGTTGTGGAATGGAGGCTGCTTGGAAAGAGTCTAGTCTGGATATGTAAGGGCTTGTTATTAACTTATTTGATTGATGCGTGGCTTTAGAGCAATCAATTTTTCATGATTTTGAAGGTCAATGGAATACAATGTCATCCAGTTTACCTTCTACCTCAGCATTTAAATAGAGCAATGGTAGTGCCATCTGCTAGTGTTGAATGAATTGTTGGATGATTTAATGAAATTATTTAATTAGGCAATAGGTCGTTACAGACTGTGCATTTGATGGGTATCAGTGAAGTTGAAGGGCTGTTTGGATTCCGAGAGATTCAATGCCTCTATCGTAGGAATTACTTCTTCGGAAGAAGTCTTGCAAGTACAAGAGCTTATTTTCTTTCTAGGATTACCTTGTTTTGAGTGATTTGATTACGGGTTGTGGAGATTTTGTGACAAAGTTCTCCATAAGAAAGCATTAGGTTGGCCATCTTGATAACTGTTGGAGGCCACTTTGAATCTGGAAGTACGTGGGTCATGTATCTTAAGAAAATTTATCTGGGAATGAATACGGACATGGGGTTGTCAGTATGCATTACAGCAGACTGAAACTGGACCATCCGGATATCCCTGCCACGGAATAGGAATCTGTTGCTCCACACGTGTCGCATATCAGTATTTTGGAGATAAAATCAGGTCAATCAGAGTCGAGTTCGTGGAAAACGTTTTTTAATGAATTAAGAAATTGGAATGCCTCCAATTTCTTAATTCAGTCAGTCTCCCATTAACCATAAGTGTGGTTAATGGGAGAAGGCCCATCTTATTACTTTATCCGAAGACCCATCTTATTACTTTATCCGAAGACCCATCTTATTACTTTATCCGAAGACCCATCTTATTACTTTCTGCATTAACTATTTCCATGAGTGTGTGAAGATCAGAATCACTTCCTGCCATGATAACTGTGTCATTGGTTTAGCGAATATTATTGATGACTACTCCATTTAAAACAATTCGTTCTGCTCTATCTTCCGATCATACTTACAATATACCTGTGCCACTCCACTGATTGGCCTTTATTGTCTGAACGGTATCTGCACATTTACACGCTGAATTGCCATAGTTTGCTTGCGGATCCTAAACACCAAAACCATGTAAATAAAACTAAACATAAACATGAAACTAAAACTAAACATATAAATAAAAAATGTGTATATTGAATTGTATTGTGTATCTGTAAGTGGTACCAGTGTATATGACCGGAAAGGAAGAGTGCTACTGAGAAGAAGCAAAATCTGCCAGGGCCAGATGAAGGTATGAGTAATATGGGTATCGTAAGATGAGTGTTATTGTGTTGTTTGTGTTGTTGATCTGGTCAATTAGTAGCAGAAAGCCCAATCACCTGGAATGGGCAGTCCAGCATCCATACACGAGGAGCAGGGCCACTTTAGTAGAAGGGCACCTGTCAGAATACACCGCCCCAGCAAAGCCTGGAGGGAAAGGACCCTTAAAATAAAAGGGAAAGACTGAGAAGAAAGAAAGTGGAAAGCATTCTGGAACCACATTGAGGTGAGAGTCCCAAAGTCGAGCAGGAGATCAGGAAGTAATTACTGGGAGAAGATCCTCTACAAATACCATAGATGGACTGCACAAAAGTCAATGAAACAAGCAGACAGAAAGGAATGAGAGCACCATGGAGACGGCAGAGAGGGCCTCTCCAGCTTGCATCAGAAGGGATCCTGAGCCGAGAGATTTTTAGCTAGAGAAACTGGATCAGCAATAAAGATCCTACTCCTAGAGATCAACAAAGCCATCAGAGCAAGAAACTTCTGCGGCGAAACCAAGCGCTAGAAAGTAAGCGTCGGCAGAAGCAGTTGTGGTCCTACCCGAGATAGGAGACAGCAAAAAAGATGGTCCGAAGGTACACACGCTTAAAAATCGGAAGAGACAGTCCAGGCGATCTTCCGGTGGTCCGATATAGTCAGGAGCAGTTAGAATGGCAAATGCAGCAGACGCAACATTGTCTCTTCTGCTTGAAAAGATGGAAAGCATTGAAGGGCTCCATGGTCTTAATCAAGAAATGAAAAGTCTGTAGGGCGGAAAGATTGCTCTGAAGAAGTAGCTGTTACCCGAGAGCAATTTATACGACATAGTTAACATAAGTTGATTTCATTGATTCGTAGCCAGACTTTAATAGATCCGTGGCCTTTAAGCATAAAGGTAGTATCTAGGTTGGGAGTGAACCAGGTCAGTATACGTTTGGTAAGAACATCTGGAATGATGTTGCCTTTCTTGCGGTTTGTTGACTTCGGACCAAAGCCTTTTCTTTTCCTTGGCGAGGTTTCCATCAGATGTAGCCGAGATTCTAAGGAAATCATTCGGTTATTTTGTCCAAGAGTTGTGCAAGAAGCCATAGAATTAAGACGATGTACAGGTCCACCGTTGTTTCCGGGCATAGTCGACTTATAAAAATGCTGGAGAGTCTTGACCTACTTCCTGTACGCTGCACGGTTTTAATACCTAGTGTGTTAGGATGAGAGCCAATGACTGCATCATGATTCTGATCTGCTTGGCGAAGAAGATCTCTTTTCTAAGGCTGGTCTTGCCCTGCTTCGGAGGCACATTACTGCTTGTAGGTGCTCTCATCCCCCGTGCCCTTGGTTCAGCTGTCTTCTTGGAACTACTTTCAAACTGTCAAACTGTGTTGGATCAGTTCTGGGACTCCTCTTCTGGAACATAGTTTTGGGCAGCTGGCTCATGCAAAAACCTGACAATATCTCTGCCTTCGCCTATGCCGATGATTTGGTTGTTCTAATTCCAGTCCATCGCGTCTTGAACTAGAACAATCAGCCAATATAACTCTTTCTGAGCTAATCAAGTGGTCAAGTGTAAATAAATTACAAACATGTGCCACAAAACAAAACTGATGGTTGGTTTTTAAGGGCAAGTTAGATTACAGAAGACCTCCAAATATAAAGATAGACGGTAAACAAACCCCTTTTGTACCTGAATCTTGGTGTAATTTTAGATGACAGATTGACTTTCTCCTCTCATATTAATCACCTCACCTCGAAGATTAAGAAGTTCACTGCAGAAATTATCCGCATTTCCAAATCGGACTGGGGACTCAATAAGAAGACTCTCTTACGATATTATACAGCAGTATTCGTACCAATAACGACATGTGCTTCGCGAGTCTGGTTCCATAGAGCCGTTAATGTTAAACTCAACAGGATATGCTGTTGGACCATATCCTGTTGAGTTTAGCAGCAGAGGACACTGCCCTGCCGGGCCTGCAGGGCAGTGTTCTCTGCTGCACTTCAGATCCTTGCTGGATTCTTACCACTAGACCTGCATGCCATCTTCAAAGGACTATGCTATCGTCTAAAGAACAGAGTTCCTGGCGAGATTCTCGGCATCTCATGCAACCTAACTGCTAACATCAAAGACGATAAACGGATTGATGTGGTAGTTGTTGCCGCATCGGCTTCTGTGGCCATATTGCACCTCCCAAGGTTTTTGCAGTACTTTGATCCAAGCCCGAGGCGAGAATCGTACCCGCGACCTTTAGGTTGCCGGGCAGGTACTTTACCCACTCGGCTAGCCCGGTCGGCTACGATAAACGGAGAATCTGAAATGAACTTATCAGTGTGTGGCATAGTGGCATAGTGGCATAGTATTTAGGTTCAGGCGCCACCGGTGGTTTCCCACATCTGCACCATGTGTACTCTGTGATGAAATGCAGAACTACTGCACAGCCAGAAAAAAAAAGTGTAATGTCTGGTAATGTAGTATTGTGCTTTGTTCTGTTGTTGTGTCTGGCTGCTTGGCCGCGGGGCCCCTACTGGGACTCCACGTTGCCCGCCACAACCACTGGGAGGTGAGCCAGGCTGCCCATTATACTCTGGCTGCCTCTGCCAGGGTTGCCTAAGCTACCTGACAGAAGCCATAAAAAAAAAAAAAAAAAAAAAAAGAAAAAAAAAGTTATAATAAAATAAAAAAAAAATTAAAAAATAGAATAAAAAATAATAAAAAAATTAAGAGTGAAAATAAAAATAAAAAGTTGAGGCTGTAAATAAAAAAAAAAATAATAATAATAAAAATAAAAAAAAAATAATAAATAAAAATAAATAAAATAAAAAGATAAGAGAGCATATGGGGGGGGGGTAAGAGAAGAAGAAGAGGTCAAAAGTGGGGAACAGTAGTTGGAGTGGACCAAAGAGGGAAGGCAGTCCACTATAAGGAAGAGGATGGAGAAGGGAGTTGAAAATTACAGGGGCAGGTGGTCCTGTGAGTATCCTGCACCCAGGGTAAATTGCATTATCCTATCCCAGTAGGGGATCGCTGGGGTGGCTCGTTATTCTGTTCTGCCCTGAGTTCCGCAAGTCTTGCTCTTCTACAATTGAAAACAGCCTGGGCGTAGCGTGTTAAGGCTAGGTATGTGGTCTCTTCTTGAAGTAAAGTTGACTCCTGATTGCGGGGGTTTCCTTGAATCTCTGTGAGAAATTGAAATCTGGCGTTGTCGTAAGTGAGACACTCGTACATAAGGTGTTCCCAGGACTCCTCTTCACCACAGTGGCAATATGGGTTATTTTCTATTCCCATGGCTGTTAATTTTTGCTGGAATGGCCCATGGCCTGTAAGCAGGAAGGTGACTTGCAATCCAGGCGAGTACCAGGGAGGAGGCTTTGGGGAAGTCCGACTAATTGAGGGAATAAACCTTTTGGTGATTGCTCCTTTAGGCGTTGTGTCCCATGTTTCTTGCCAGAGGTTTTGTAGGTGGTCTGCAATTTTTCTTCTTTCCTTCTTAGGGTCATTTGCATGGTTCAGTTGCAGGTTTAACAATTGAGTTGGGATTCCCTTCTTCAGGCGCTGGAAGAGACCCCTCTTGACAACTTCCAGATAGAGAGGTAAGTATCCTGCAATGACTTGTAATGCAGGGGTGCTGACAGTACAGCACGCCCTGGTAACCGATAATAACATAAACCTTTGAATGGAATCAAGCTTGCGCTTGTTCCTTTCCAGGATTGCCTTTTCACACCAGATGGAGGCTCCATAGCACACAATCGGGACATATACTGCCTTATATATTAATGATAGAGCTTTATTTTTTAGGCCCCAATCCGCTCTGCTAATCCGCCTTATCATTGCAGTGTATTTTCGGATTTTAGCTGACAGGTATTTTAAGTGGGGATGGAAGGATAAGTTGGCGTCTAGATACAGGCCCAGATACTTGATTTCTGTGTAGAGACGGATTGGGGTGTTGTTAATTTTCATCACTGGTGGCCGTCGGATTTGGAGCTTTCCTTTTAGAAGGATTGACTTTGTTTTTTCACTGGAGATTGTTAATTTGTGCATGGCAGCCCAGTCTTGAAGTTTTCCCAGTGCAAAGTTGGCTTGTACTTCCAATGTGGCTCTTGTACCAGAATGAATAACCAGTACGAGATCATCAGCAAAGGCCAGGGGCTTGACCTCGCCGAGATCCATCCCCAGGAACTCATCCAAGACAATGGACCAAAGAAATGGCCCAAGAACAGAGCCCTGAGGACAGCCTCGCAGTATATTCCTGGTGACTGTTTGGTATTTGTTGGTTACCTGCACTGTTCTATTGCTGAGGTAGGACTTTATACAGTTATATAGAATGCTGCACGTCTTGGCCTGCCGAAGTCTTTGAAGTATGCTGGGCCACCATAGTCGATCGAAGGCCCCCGCAAAGTCCACCATTATGGCTAGAGAGTATTTAGATTCTGTCTGGGTAGCTAGAGAGATTAATCTGTGGATAGCATCTTCTGTACTGCAGCCTGTTTTAAAACCAAATTGATGCGGAGATGGTAATTGTTGCTTTTTGTAGTAGTCGGTGAGACGGGAGAGCAAAAGACGTTCTTGGAGTTTGGCCAAAACAGGAAGCAGGGCTATTGGTCTGTAAGAAGTCGGTACTTGAGGTGGTTTTTTCGGGTGTTTTAGGATTAACTTGAGTGTTGAAATTTTCCAGAAGTCAGGAAATGTTCCTTCAGCTAGGCATCTATTAAATAAACTTAAGAGAGTTATAGGATAGTGTTCTGCGAATTTTTTTACTACGTCAACTTCCAGCAAATCCAAGCCTGGGGTTTTACCCTCCTTCGTTTTGGCCAGGGCCAAATTCATTTCCAGGGATGTGAAGAGCGGTTCACTAGTATCTGATATGTATGCCCTGTTCCTGTCAATGATTTCTTGTTGCTCCAGTGTCGGTGCCAAGTCATCAGTTGGGTAGATATTGTCCAGTATGTTGTTGAGAGAATCAGACCAAGAGTATGTCGAGGTTCCATCCGGCCTGAGTGTAGTTTCCAAAACTTCACCTCTGGGTAGCCTGTTTGTAATGATCCGAAATACAATGCCCCATGGATCGCCATTTCCCACTGTGGAAACTAGAGTTTGCCATGACTCCTTCTTACATCTGCGTATTTCTTTGGAATATGCATTTCTTATCACACGGTAAGCCTCTCGTGCTGTAGCTACTTCTCTCGGGGGAAGGTGTACACGGGCTCGTTGAAATGTCTTCCTGGCTAGGTGGACTCTTATTCTCAGATCTCGCAAATTTGTATTCCACCAGGGGACCGCGTACCTGTATTGTCTTCTACGCGGGATGGAGGCATCACAGGCACTCCTGATGGCAGCTGTTAACTTGGTAACGCTTTCTTCAGGTGTGAGTGTAATAGGTAGTGGAATGTCTTCCGGAAAAAACTTCACCAATTCCTCTTGGAATCGGCCCCAATCTGCTTTTTTGGTGTTGTATCTCACTATGTCTCTAGGAATTGGTGGTGCACGTTCCACAGAACGAACGAGGGAGAAGGTGATTGCTCTGTGGTCTGATGTTGTCCATGACTCTTGAACAGCCCAGTTGATCAGTTTACTTTGAATGTCAGGTGTTGCTATAGTGACATCAATTGTGCTCTCCCAGAGGGAACTGCTGAAGGTGGAGAGGTGACCTGGACGATTCAGGATCCGCAGACCAGACGAAATTATGTAATCTTCAAGTCTTGTACCATTTCTGGTTGGTGTTCTGTCTGGAGTTGGGCTGTGCCAGAGTGCTGAGCGACAGTTAGCATCCATGCCTATCAGCAACCGCCCACCTGGGAGGAGATGGAGTGCTTCCTGGATGATGGAGATTGCAGTAGTAATATCCTCACCAGGGTGAGAATATAGTGAGAGAAGATATAGGGACCCGAGAGATGTCATGATCTGCGCACAGGCGCTGATGGAGGTGCATAATGGCGCGATTTTAGTCACCGTTATTTCTGGATTCCTCACAACGACAGCAGCCCATGGATGGTCTTCCGTGCAGTGAATGATTTTATATGAAGTGGGATATCCCACGACATTCCCAGAGTGAACGTAGGGTTCCTGCAACATCATGGCGTCAATTTGATTTTCCTCAGCTTTGATCTTTAGCTGGTCTGCAACTACTCTCGCTCTCTGCGCATTTAGTTGCAGTAACTTGATCTCTTGTTGTCTGTTTCTTGTGGGGCATCTATCCATAATTTATTCTCATTTGGTAAAGGCTCTTCAGTTTTTTGTATACTGGGCAGTTTGTGTCACGAATCGAATGTTCGTGTGGTGCCCTAGCTGCCTTACAGTTTGCGCAGGTTGGAGACTGTTCTTTGTTGGGGCAGTTCTTGAAAACATGGCCCTTTTGAGCACAGTGGCCGCAGGTGGTCTCACGCTGGTTGCAGGTATGGGACGTATGCCCAAAGTGTAGACACCTAAAGCACTTAGGAACCGATATGTGCTCTTTAAACCTATAGCTGCCCCAGCCAATATAAATTCTATTTTGGGTTTCAACAAGTTGCCACACTCTTGGGGATAGTTCAATTATCCAATTAACCCTTGTCGGTGATTTTGTTTTAGCTCTGTATTTTGGTTTGATGTCTTCTACCGCCGTCTCGTCCAGTAGATACATACTCAAGTTTTTATGGTAGATCTCTTCTTTGAGTTCTTCTGGGGTCATATTCTGGTCTATATCGAAAAGTATAATCGACGGCCCATTTTTTTGGGGGGTTTCAGCTCTTAATCCATAGTTGGTCATTTCAGTGTTATTTAAGATGCTTATTGCCTCCTCCCTGGTACCAGTTTCAATTATGACTCCGGGGTGTCTGGTTTTCCTGATGCTCTTAATTCTGATGGTTTTCATCTGGTTCTTCATATTTTTTGTTAAGGCGTCTTTAACTGCATCGCTAGTTTCCAGTTGTGCATCTTCAGCTGGTTTAATTATGATTACATGCGACTCAGGCTTCTTGGCTATCCTTTTATCTTGTACTTTTTCAGGTAAATTGGTGTTTGATTGTGTTGCACCATTCCTCAACGCTTCTGTGAAGGAGCAGGGGCGTTGTTGCATTTGATTTCCTGGCTCCTGTGTAAGGACGTCAATTTTGGCTTCTAATCTTTCATGTTCTACATGGAGGTTTAAAACCACTGTCTCCATTTTGCTGAAGATACCAATTAAATCAGACCTGATGGCAGCAGTGATCCTGCTCGATTGCTTTGCCATGTATTTCTCTAAGGACACTCTGATTGTCCTGATCTGATCAATCGGAGAACCCGTTAGTGGGGGATCTTGACGCTTAGGCACTTGACTTTTAGGTTCTTCGCATTCTGATTCGCTGCAGGACTCATTTCCGCCCTCTACAGTTGTGTCTTTAGGTGTTGGAGAATCTGTAGCCGATATCATTCTACTTCTCTCCTTTTTTTGAAATTATCCTTGAAGGGCTTGTTTATCTCTTCCGCAGCAGAGGGAGCTTCGCTCCTGGATCGTGTAGAGTAGCTTACACGTTCATTTTCAAGATTTTGAACTTCTTTCTCACTCATATTGATTTCGATAGTTGCCCAGATAATTTTGGGGAGAAGCAGTCGGTTTTTTACGAATATCAGAATTTAATCACAAGTGTGTTTGTAACTGAAGAAAACTGTTCTGATAATCTAAGCTGTATAGCAATAAACAGTGTATTATTTTCCCAACCCCGTGAGCACAATCTAAATTTAACCTTTTGCTTCAGGGCTGACCACAAACCGAGGGGAAGACAGAAGGTAAACCGTGTAGTAGCTTTGACCTTGACGGGAGGTTTAACTGACAATCTATAGTCTTTGTCCTTCTGCAGGCAAATGCAGAATAAACATAACACAGAGAGTTAACGTATGATCAATCAAAATTTGAAAAAAAAAGTAAATTACCTTTTACTTTTTTGCAAGCTTATTTAACCCTCATAGAGATAAGATCTTGACCGTCTTGATGATATAAAATATAACAACTGTTCTTTCATTATGAACACTAAAATTTCATTAGATGACGGAGCTAAGAAATACTGAACTTCCAACAAGCCGCGCACGCGCGAATTCTCATCAGTGTGTGGCAATCACAGACGGGATTCCAGTACTATTGGTCAAGTCACCCGGTCTTTTGTTCCTGCAGTTACCTTCCCTCTCAACAAGAACGTTCGCCAATAGTTTTCTCCCAGCTTAACAATATCATCTACACTTACTGGGCACGGTTCCATCAACTCCAAACTATTTCAATTTGGCTTGTAGTACACCAAGCTGAAAATTCTCTATCGTTCTCAGCTCTACAACAATTCTCCTATGTTGTTTTCAACAAAAGAAAGCAACTCTTCTCGAGTCTACCATCATCTCAACAACAAAGAACGAACCCAACACCTGCAGTGTCTATCGATATCTCTAAAACCTGATATCACCTGCCATCTCCTCTTTTTTTCATTAGGTAGTACCCCAGTTTGGGCAGCTGTGGGTACGGGATTAGCTAGCACCCACTGGTATAGCAGTACCTCCAGTGAGTGTCGTTTTCGTCCTTTTACCACACATATTGCTAGGACAGACAAAGACTGCTATCTTGTGGTTCCTCGTCCACAATTTATACTTCTGATTAGTTGCGTGATGTGATTTGCTATGTGGACATGTTACATGTTCAATTCTCTTATGACGTTTTAAGTATTGATGTTAATAAAGAACAAAGGAATGTTAATAAAGTTGTACAGGTCCAAACGAATCCGCTGGATGACTGATTGTCCCCTTTTTAAGGAACTCATTTATTACTGCATCGAGACAGATGATCACTCGACAGCTGCTGATACGGCAGCTTTATTGAAAAGTTAAAAATATGTCAGAGGGCAATGTACATCATCACGGGGAGATCACAAACTGTATTTTAGCGCATTGCGAAAAGGGTGGTTCGCCAAGAATAATCTAATTGGATTGTGCTAGGCTTGTGGTTGGAGAACGGAAACTTATATTTCAATAAATTTGTTTTTCTATCAGATTTTTAGCAATTCAAAATTTCGAAGCTACGATATCCGATATACTAATGAATGTCTGTTTGCCTGACTTACATCTAGACGTCCGTTCTGGATTGCCATCTACAATATCGTGTCAGATTGCCGACTGTGTGTGGTTCATGTGCAACATGTTGTTTGTCTTAAGCTATAGTGGGATACTCATGTCGTTTATGGTAATGCCTGAACTGGAAAAACCCATTGAAACTGTCGAAGAACTATTCACTGCAATGGCACAAGGAAGTTACACCACCGCCATATTGAAGGGATCGGCATCAGCTCGAGCCATTCAGGTAAGAATACTTCGGCTGGAATTCAAGGTTTTTTTGTTAACGTTTGTATTTTTTATGATTATTACACTTTTACCACACATATCTTGGCACTTTGACTGTTATAACCATGGCCAATATTATTACTATTTATTGTATTATTATTACTATTAGTAGTAGGAGTAGTAAGGTTTTTATGAGCATCAGCGACTCATTGATCTGTGCATATTGTCTGTAAGTTGCATGTGTTCTGAGCTGGTTTTAGAGTCAAAGGGCACCAGTGTTTCCCCCATCTTCGAGTGATATCTTGTCTTTTGATACAGAACGCTATAAAGGCCAGACATTTAAAAATATATGGATATTGTTGTAGTGTTGTGTACCGTGTCCTCCGGCCATGTAGCCTCCAGATCCCTGCTGAGGCCTGATGTTGCCCGTGTGACACAGAATAAGTTTAAGATAGTCACTCTGGCAGGTCCTGCCACCGAATTTCCTGAGTTTCAGTGACTAGGACAAAAAAAAACACATACGCGTAGAGTGATAGGGGCAGGGACAGCGCTAGAATTTGAGGGGCCAAAAGTTGTGTGCGAAGCAATTTGGGTGTAGTTAAATTTGGACGTGTAGGGCGTTCGCTGGAATACAGATAGAGTGGGGGAAGACTGAGGGGAAGAGATAGAAGTATGGAGACGATAGAGAAGGCGACCCCAGAGAATCAGTGAGGCAGGCCCATGCCTCAACAAGCGAAAGGAGGGGCCGGCTGGACACGTCTGCTCCCTCCTGCCAAGGGAAGATAGAGAGCATAAGCATAATTTGTAATTTTACAAGGAATTAAGAGAATTCAGAAATTTAGGTTTTCGTCCCATTTCAAACCAAGATGTGTCTCGACTTTTGTGACCATGCTGCCATTCACGCGTATTGATCTGTGGTTCTTTATTATCTTTTTGGTGAAAACCATTTGTGCTGTCTTGTGTTCATTTAGTCGGAGCCCCATGCAATTAAGGTATTCTTAAAACTCGCGATTTTGGAGTTTGCTTCATCGTTGCGTTGTAAGGGTGTCTTTGGTCGTTCGAGGTGATGAAAAATTTCAAGTCCTCTGCATAAACGTCAAATTGTTTTTGATTTTTGGCCAGGGATCCATTAAAGGGATCCAGCAATCCATTAAAGTGTCGTTCATCCAATTGAACTGAGAAATCGCATTTTGGAAGTTGCTGAAACTATTAAAGTAGTCCTCGAAACGTCGTATATGCAGGGAATCGTGGTTTTTGAAATTCTGAACAAAGTGGACAGCTGCTTTAGATGTTTATACACTATTTTAGGATTTATCTGTATTACTTGCATTTTCTAAAAATGAAATCTTTCTTTCAGCAACCTAAACCTAATGGAGGTGTGATAACACCGTGGTCCATACTGACTGTGGATTCAATGGAAGAAGGCTTAAAAATGTGTCTGGAAACAGGTCGTGCTTTTGTTGGTACTGAAAACCTTTTGCAACTTAAAGCTATCCAGTTCAATGCGAAAAACTTCTTGTTTTCTAAAAATAACTTCTTCAGTTCATCTTTGGGAATAGCACTCAAGAAGAAAAGTCCATTGAAGAAACCTTTAGATAATGCGTAAGTAATTCGCATCCGTTGTTTTAATCACTATGATGATGTGGATAACTGACAACAACACAATATTTGTAATCTTATTATCGGATTTTTTCCGCCCCTTTACGCCTGTAGAATTGTCTGAGAAAGTCTGGGACAGTTCTACAGGCTTGAGGATTCTGAAGTTCCATATAAGTGTTCTCTGGGAGGCCAATTGCTGCTTGGTTCTTATTGAAGCTCTTTAGCTCCATGCAGATGATTTACATGGTGATTGGGATGGTGATTACTTGTTTGATATGCCAGATTTCTTTGGCTTCCGATCTAAAGCCTGAGTATTTATTGGTATTTTCCTCTTTGGTTTTCTGGAGGTTAGTTTGCTTTGAACTGTAATAAGTTTGGTTCTATGAAACATGCTATCTGCATATGTGACAATTGGAATAAAACCTGGGTAATACAAAATGGAAACAGTACGCTTTTTTGAAAAGCAATCCTACCAAGAGAATTTGAAGAACATTTCCTAAAAGTTTTAACTTTTTTGGAGAGGTTCTGTTGGCAATTTTTCATCCAAAATGTTCTCGAGATGCTTATGGGTGGTTACAAATGGCAAAGATACGCCATTAAACCCCCTAACGATTTAAAACATATTGATGAAACCTTTCACCATATTCATCGGAGGCTGCTCCCAAATTTTTATGAAAAAGGTCTATACGGGAATGTAGGAAATGAAGCTTTAAGCCATATTGCATTTAAACTCTTTGTATGGTAAAATTAGTACATGTATAATTTTTCTGGCCTGGTATAGTTTCTGACCAGTCTTTACCTTGTAGTGGCAATCCTTCGCTCTGTTGTCCCACTCGCATAAAAAGCAGTATTTAGTGTGCGCCTTACAATGCCCTTAGCAAAACTCCACTCTTAGGTAGCCACAGATATTCAATTTGTATTCGTGATGGCATATTTTTTGCAAAAGAGCCTCTAGGTTTTCGTACGTTACCATCATGTGACCATGGGCCCATGATTTAGATGGATAATGATTTCCATTATGGAGTAAAACTGCTTTCAAACTTACCTTGGATGGGTCAATGAAAATCCAACTCCACTGCTCGGTGAAATGCTCCACATTTATCTCTTTTATTAATTCCTAAACATTGTTACAATGAACCAATCCAATTCGTTTATTATAACACTTTTTCTAGAACATTCCACTGCGCAGTGATCCTAGTAATTGGGCCTTGGTTTGCAAGAGGTGCAAATCTCTACCCAAATCCTTCAATTCTGATTGCATTCTTAGATTGTTCTGGGTTCTGCAGATTCTGGAGATTCCTTTCCCGATTCTGAATCAGAGTCAACTCCAAAAATTTCTGGTGGCTTTGACACTGGCATTGTATCATCGTGAAGAACAGGCCTGAGAGCAGAAGGCATGTTGGGATACTCTACTTTTTTATGCTTGAATTTCCGAGAAAAATCAGAAATATTGGTAAGCACAAGTAATAATCATCTGTGTGGTTTCGAGGTTCCCACCATATCACCGGAAGAGCAACGTTTCTAGAAGGCCATCAATGTTTCTAGAGAACTTCGTCAAAAGTTCTAGAACCTTCCACAAACACCTCGAACTGTCTTCCACAATTTTTACTTCACTTTTAACTTTCTTAACACAATTCTCAAACGTTTCGGAAGGTTCTCGAATATCGTAGAAAGCTCTCGAATGTTCTAGAAAAAAAAGTAATAAAAATAAATAGACAAAACAGATAGAAAAGATAGATTAGAGACACGGTTCTACCAAAATAGGTATTCACCAACTGGATCCATAAGTACCCAAATTGAATTTGCATTGTGAGCGAACCCTCTTGACATTTCTAAATGGTTGAAAAGCTTCAACGGATTCAACCGACTGGAGCCCAAACATGATTAGCCCTTTCCGATCAGTAATTTATCTCAAGATAAAAAAAAGAATGATCCAATGAAACGTCTCCAACATATTGTGGTCAACCGTATCAATATTCTAGTTGATTCGTGTTTTCCAGGTGAGGAACAGAAATTATAAAATCCTTGAGGGGAGAATGTCAAACTGAAAGACAGTTTATATAAGTCCAATTAGGTTTTTTCAACACCAGGATATTTTTAGTTCATTTTAATGACTCAAATTACATAAGAAAAAATATTTTATGTACTAAAACTGAAGATTTTAAATACGTTATCTGACACGTTTGTTCATGTTATAATAATTGTTGTGTTGTTGTTATTTACAGGATCGTCAGAATATTAGAGGCTGGTCTGATGGATAAATGGTGGAAGGATATTACGGACGAGTTGGAAATAAAGTCGGCACAGCGGATTGAATCTATGGATGGAAAAAGATCTCTTACCCTAGAACATGTCCAGAGCGCCTTCTACTTCCTGGGGATTGGATATATCGTGTCGTGTCTAGGATTAATTGGAGAATTTGCTGCCAAAAGAAAGTGCCAGACGATTAAAAGGAATTAATGACACGAAACAAGATATATGACATTAACTCTCAATATTATAACCTTTGCATATCATTCTCCTGTTTGCAGTGTACCGAAACTATGGTCAATATTCGAGTTATGAGTAGTCTGTGGTTATTATGTATCCATGATGGTACTTTGAATAATAACGAAATGTGAAATTGTAAGCTCAGTTTTTATGAATGAAAGAATGAATAAATACGCGTTTATCTGATAATATTGGTCAAATTAACGCTTGCACATATCTCAACAGTTCTTGTTTGTTACCACAACAGAACATATTAGCAAGATGTTCTTCAGGTAGAAACGTTTCAAATGAGCGGGTAGCTAAGGCCAGGGAAGCGAGCTTAAATTACTTTAAGGGGTGTCAGGGTAGTTAACTATACAAGACCACTAAGTCTTAATTGTTTGTACAATAATGTCACATGTGTGGTCAATAAAATGAGTGAATTCGAACTGCTCGTTAGGACAAGTAACGCTGACCTAATAGGGCTTACAGAAACGTGGTGCCACACGGAGTTAGGGGATGAGTTCCAGTACAGTATGTACAATGTATTTAGGAAGGACAGGGAAGATTGAAGGGGTGGTGGGGTCATGCTTCTTAACAAAAGCAGCCTGAGCATTGTTTATTTAGATTTCAGCAAAGCATTTGACTCAATCCCACATTGAGTGGTTACTTTATAAGCTGGAACAAGTTGGAATCACAAGAGAAATTCTTAGATGGATAGCTGGATGGCTTCAGGGCGGGAGGCAGAGGGTTGTGATAAATGGCTATTCCTCAGATTGGGTTGATGTAAGAAGTGGGGTTCCCCAAGGATCAGTATTAGGACCACTGTTGTTTTTAATTTTCATAAAAGAGATCAATGAAGCGATAGAGGGCGTTATGTCTAAATTTGCAGATGTTGTAAAGACTGGTAGAGTAATTAATGATCAACGCCGAGCAGAGTTTCTTCAGAATGACCTAGATAGACATCAGGGATGGTCAGAAAAATGGCAGCTATGCTTTAATCCAGCAAAGTGTAAGGTATTGCACCTGGGGAACAGTAACCCCAATATAACTTATACATTTGGCGGAGTTTAACTAAAGCGGGTAGTGGAGGAAAGGGACTTGGGTGTTACGATACGGTCAGACTTTTTGTTCTATGGGCGTTGTAGACTGGTTCCAAGGAACCAGTCTACAATGTGTGGCTCATGTGTAGTGAATGTGCTCCTGCTTTTTGAGATATTTAATGTGTTTATTGACAACCCCCTTATGTATAAATATGTGTTCTTAGAAGTTAAAGTTGTGGTGAGTTCATAGGTGATTTTTTGGTTGTTGGGACCGTGGGGTTGTGGAATTATTTGCATGAGATTATATTACAAACTGAGTAATTGATTTCATAGTCGTACATTGCATTGCATAGTGCTTATACTTAAAACTCTGAAATCTCCCATAGAGATACCATTATCCCATAGACTTTGTATGGATGATAATGGCGACTTGAAATATTCCATTTTTGAATTTTGTCATGGAGACGGAAAACATTTACTAGCGCCATCGCAGTATTTTGACTTAATATCATATGTTCATTAGTCTTCACTCATCTTAGCACTGTATTACTAGTTTTCTTTTCGTCCAGCTGCTGTGCAGAAGCTACCTGCCACCGAATTCACCTACAAAGCAAAATAAACTTATTTCGCTTTCAGGGAAGAGGATTTTAATTAATATATCTTGTGCGTGTTTTTTTTTTTTTTTTTTTTTTCAATCCCATGGATGAAAACATACCTAGCTCTCAGAACTCTGAGTCTGAGACTATGGACTCAGATGCGAGTGCTAAATCTGCACCAGAACTCCTGTCTAAGAGTGCCAGGAAAAAACGTACCACGATTATGTCTGATTCAGACAATGAATTCCCAGTTAAATCAGCTTCTCAGCGCTTTTTAAAGCAAGCTGGAAAAGAGGGCCCAAAACGGACTGACGTAGATGCTGGGGAGCAGATAGCTAAGACAGCAAATGTAAAAACTGTTGGTAAAAAAGGAGAAAAGGAATTGCTAACATCTAGCTTCGCCAAAACTAAGACAGTGATCAAAAAATGTGTTCAGATCTCCAATACTGATGAAAAGAAAAACTCTCTTACTTCGGATTTCAGTGAAGTAAAAGTATGTAAGAATCATGATGCACAGGATACCTCAAACTTAAGTTCTCTGAGTAATCAAGAAATTGTACATGAATACTCTGAAGTAGATAAAAATCCTGAAAAGGAACAAGCTTTGCCCAAGTCTGACTTGACACAAAACACTTCTTTTGTGGAAGGATTTGATTTTTCTGAACCTCTTGACCCAACAAGGGTATATAATACAATTACAAAAATTAAAAGATCTCTAGGGGATTACTTAGCATCCGAATCGAGTAAGGTAACAAAGGTTGCCTCTAATTGTATCCAGGGTTTAAGGGCAGATTTTGAGGCTGTAACTACTGCACTAATAATTGAGAATGAGCGTTTAAAAGTCAAGGCAGGGGAATTGCAAATAAGAGCAAACCTTTTTTGAAAGCCTTTTTAAAGAAGATCCTAAACTTACGTCTTATGCGGACGTTGTTAGAGAAGACACTAGAACTAGGGCACAATGTCCGGCTGATCGGACTATCCCCTCAGGAGTTATTACTAAAGAACACAAAAGTGTATCTGAATCCAGAACTACAGAATATGAAAAACCCAGGAACAAAAGTGCGGTTAGTAGTGATCCTAACAATATAATAATATTAAAGCCATCACCTGACAGTTCAATATCCAGTGGTCAGGACATAAAAAACAAGGTCACCGACGCAATAAGAAAAGAGCACAGAAATATCAAGATTAAAAACATTAGATTGTTAAGAAACAATGGTGTTCTAGTCGAAACGACGAACTATACAGATGCAAAAACCATTTGCAATTCCACAACGCTGACTGGTATTGGTCTGGCTATGGATAAACCCCGTTTGCAACGTCCCACTGTTCTAATATACAATATCCCCAAGGATTATTCCAAAGAGGACATTGTAGAGGATCTCTACATTAAAAACTTGAAAGACTTTGGCTGTAGCTTGGAAGAGGTGAGGCAAGGAACCACTTTCAGGTTCAGTTCTGGTGCAGGAAATCGTGTTACTAACTGGGTCATTGGATTAGCTCCAAAAATATACAAATATATAATGCAAAATGATCGTATTTTTCTGGGGTTCTCCTCACACAGGTTTCGTCATTTTACAGCCGTTTCTAAATGTTTTCGCTGTCTGGGGTATGGACATTCAGCGCAAAACTGTTCGCACAAAACAGTCTCGTGCGGCCATTGTGCCAATGGAGGCCACGTCTTCTCGGAATGCACGCACAAAGAGGAGCCACCAAAATGTGTCAACTGTAAGAGGAGAAATCGAGATTTTCAACATTCTGTTCGTGATAGCTGCTGTCCCGAATACATAAGAGCGGTGGAATTGACAGAAAAGAGAACACAATACGAATAACACGGCTAATCCAAATCCTCTTTTGAGTGTAAATTATTCTTACCAGGGCATTAAAATCCTGCAAATTAACGGCCAAAGAGCTAGAGCAACTATGGACGAGATAAGGGTGGTGGCATTTGAGAATAAAATGGATATTATTTGTATTCAGGAACCTTATTGCTCTGCACAAATTGGTGGTAGAGCATTTAAGCTAATGGGCTTCCCAACGTCTGCAAGAATTGTGCACTCGCTTGACAGTTCGCCCAAGACAGCTATCGTCATTCTGAATAACGATTTAGTGGTCACCTCTATTTCTGGTGAGTGTTCTCAGAACGCAGTCTGTGTGCTTGTCTCCTCGAAATTTATAAATTTCTATATCGTTTCTGTCTATTGCCCGCCGTCAGAAGACTTCCAATTGGCTCTGCACAGTATAGATAGATTATGTACAAAGTTTGCCTCGAAAAACTTGATAATTTCTGGTGATGTAAATGCAAAATCCAATATGTGGCATAGCGGGTTTAATGACCCTCGTGGTTCGGCCCTGGAAGATGTTATTCTTGCTCATGGACTTACTGTTCAAAATTTGCCTAATAAACCCTACACTTTTTCGACCGTCAACGGTGAAAGCAACATTGATATTACTCTGACCTCTGTCAAAATTGATTGTTGTATCTCTCATTGGGATGTTGTCCCAGAGTTAATCAACAGTGACCACCGTGCCATAGTTTATGGTCTTCTTCCTGGGCAGCGAGTTGATGACCTTCAACTTACTGATCATAGGAGATTTTCCATTAAGACTATTAAATGGAACAAATTTAAAGATTTCCTCTCTGCTGTCTTTACGACCGAAATGATCGAATCCCTTAATATATTAATGGCTGAGGAGATGGTTGATTTTGTTCAAACCCAGCTGTATCTGGCCACGGATTACGCAGCAAAGAAAAAACACAACAAGACAACTCCTGTCCCTTGGTGGAACTCAGATCTTGCAAATTTAAGATCGCAAGTTCAGAACGCAAGGAAGGAATATCAAAATCACAGACATCTGTCTCGACAGGATGTTCAAGCATACAAGGATTCTTATAGAAATCTTCGAAGGAGATACCACAAAGAAATAGCTAATGCTAAAATAGATTGTTGGCAAGGATTTGTCAAACAGGTTGGAAATTCAGAACCGTGGGGATTAGTTTACAAAATCTCCAGAAACAAATTAATCTGTGGAGAAGTGTACAATACAGTAAGAATAAACGGAGCAGAATCTGAGGACTGGAGCTCCACGGTACATGCTATAGTGTCAAGTCTGTTCCCTAAAGATATTCCAGAGTTGGATACATTGGAGCAAGGCAAGATACGTCTTGAAAACAGTATTTACACGGGTTCAACTGATATTGAGTGTTTCAATCTGTTGGAGTTGGGTTCTGCCATAGCTGGACTAAACAGCAAAAAATGCCCCGGAATTGACCTTGTGGAGAATCTTGTTATCGTCAAGTTTTTCAACTTTTACCCACAAGTACTGCTAAATCTCTTGAACAAATGCCTCCTGGAAGGATACTTTCCAAGTCAGTGGAAATTGGCATTGCTCAAGATTCTTCACAAGACAGGGAAAAATATATCCGATCCCCGTGCTTACAGACCAATTTCCTTACTTGCTAATCTGGGAAAGTTATATGAACGTCTTCTGGCTCCCAGAATACTAAAGAAATTTGAGGAAAACCAACTATGCTCAAACTGTCAGTTTGGCTTCAAAAAAGGGAGGTCCACCGACGATGCTATTCTTACGGTGATGAACTTTATCCAGAATTCATCTTCTAAATATGTTTTGGCAATTTTTGTGGACTTTGAGGGCGCTTTCGACTCCCTCTGGTGGGAGAGTGCCCTCAGGTCTTTAAGGCTGGCTAAATGTGATAATTATGTGTACAGGGTACTGAGATCATACTTTAATGAGAGATACATCATGGTCAAGGCAAAGCATCTGTCTTACAAGGCCCAGGTTTCGAGAGGATGCCCCCAGGGTTCGGTGTTGGGGCCTCTCCTCTGGAATGCCGTACTAGATCAGTGGCTCACGAAATCACACGAGGATTCTCTAAAGGTGGCCTACGCCGATGATCTCGTGATTGCCATAGAAGGAAGGTCACGTAAGGTATTAGAGGACAAAATTCAACCCATCTTAGATGATTTGGTGGCATGGGCTGACATCAACAAGCTCAAGATATCTCCGAGTAAAACGAATTTCATGACATTTAAAAACCATTTTAATTACGGAAGACCACCAAGAATTCGACTGAATGGTTTACAGATACCTTATGTTCCTCAAAACAAATATCTTGGCATAATTCTTGATGATAAATTAACCTTTCTTCCTCATGTCACCAAACTGAAGGAAAAAATTAGAAATTTTGCTGCTTCGGTCATAAGAATCTCCAAAAGAGACTGGGGTTTGAATAAAAAGACCTTGAAACTATATTATAAAGCAATATTTCTGCCTATAGTTTCGTATGGAGCAGGTATTTGGCACCAGAACGTCGTTAAGGTGAAAATTAAAAACAAGCTACTATCAATTCAAAGGACAATGCTTCTGGCACTAAACAATGCCCCTCGTACAGTATCAAACAATGCCCTCCAAATTCTTGGAGGAGAACTGCCTTTAGATTTATTTATCTTATACCGTGGCATGATTTATAAACATAAGAAAGGACTGCAGGTATCTATTATGGGAATTACAACCGACCCAGTTAGTAACTTAAAGACAGAACGGAAAAGATTATGGAGTGAAATGATTAGTATTTGGCAAAGTAGATGGAATGAGTCTGTGCACGGCGAAGTCACAAAGAAGTATATTGAAAATGTTGAGTTTGCTTCTACTCAACCTTCTGTTTCGTGGGTTTGCACCAAGCATGTTTACGACGTACTTATTAACAGGCCATGGATCTCTGCGGGCCAAACTTTTCGACAGAGGTTTGGAGCCGGATCCTTTTTGCACCTGTGGTCAAATGGAGGACTGGATCCATGTTTTACTGTTTTGTCCGCAATATACAGACCATCGAGTATTGCTACTTAATCAGGTTCCAGGTCTAGCTGAGGACAATGTGAAAATACTAGTTGAGAACAAAACAAACTTTGAGACTTTCCAGACCTTTGCAGAATCGGTCTTTAAGAAAAGACTTCAACTAAGAACTCAAATCCAAAATCGAGTATAAATCTGACAGCTGAGCAGTTAATATAAATGTTGGTATCCCATTAAATATAAATAGGATGACTTGTCAGATATGTAAATTGTATTACTAGGATTTAGAGTCAAAATTCTATTATCTTTTGTACATATGTAAATATTTACTTCGTTTTTTTTTTTTTTTTTTTTTGGTGGTTTCCAGGATTGGGCAACCTGGGGACGGGATTGCTGGCACCCACCGGTATTGCACTATCTCCGGTGAGTGTGGGATTTGTGCCCATGGCACTAAAGGTAATAGTAGACCCAGGCTTGGCTGCTTGTGCCTGGGGGCAGGCAGCGGCTGCCTGGGTGTTGGCTGCTCCCTGGTGGCAAGGTGGACATACACAAGCGATAAAAAGCTTGCTGAATTTTGAACCACCACAGACGTGCAAGGTGGAGATGGGCTAAGGCCTAGGAGCCACCCTTGATACAGGTAAAACACACACACACACACACACACACACACGTGTTCATATATAATATAGTATATATATAGGTATAATGAGAATGATAATGCTAATGTATATAAAATTGTATATATATATTCTCTGTAAGTTCTTGTATATAAAATGTAAAGAATTGTGTGTACAAATAAATGGAAAATGGAATGGAAAAATGGTTCCAAGGAAGGCCTATAGTGTCCTATTGATGATTTATCGAATAATCCCTAATAGAGATAAGGACGTCATAATCCCATTATAGAAGGCTATTTGTGAGACCACACTTGGAATACTGTGTTCAGGTATGCAGACCTTATCTAAAGAAAGACATTGTGCTTCTTGAAAGGGTCCGAAGACTGGTAACTCGCCTGGTGGGATCGGCAAAAAAAGCGTCCATATGAGGAAACGCCGCATATGTGGGTTGCAGAGCTTGGAAACTAGACACCTTGGAGGACACTCCATTGAGATGTTTAAGGCTTTGAGAGGCATAAGCAAAATGAATAAGGACGAAATTTTCACGGTAATAAGTTCTAGAACAAGGGGCCACTGACAAAAATCCCAGATGTTTGGGGCGTTTATCACTCCCATGTACATTTTTAATGTAGTCATTAAACGCCTGCTGTCAATTAACCTCGGGAGCCTGGGTACATTCAGCTGCTCAGTCATGTTCTCAATTGAGGGGGTCGGCGATGCTTATTTGTGACCCATTTCAGGGTCCAGTACTCATACAAGAACACCCATTTTGAGGTGAGGGCGACGCAGATGCCCAAATTTCAGCAGCGTATAAAATAGCCGGATAAACAATGGCTTGAAGATATTTAGTAGTGGTTGCGGCATCGTTGGAATGAAGTAAGTGTTGCTTCGCTCTCCAGCGTAGGGTGTTAAATCGCTTCCGGAGGTATTCTGTGTGAACATTAAATTTCAGCTTCGGATCAAAATAGACACCGAGGTCCTTATGGCAGGTAACCGCTGGGATGAGAGTACCCAAAACTGATGGTTGAATTATTGTTGGTTGCTGTTTCAATGAGCAAATCATTATTGCAGATTTTGAAGGGTTAAGGTTTAACCAAAACATCTTCAAGTAAGTTGAAAGAGCGGTCCAGTTCTCTATGATTGGAGACGTAATTGCCATTGGGTTTGCAGATGGTGGGATTAAGATAAGGAACTTTATATCGTCGGCATATATTAGAGCATCATCACGGGGACTCGTGAAAGGAATTAGAATGGATGAGAAAAGAAGGCCAGACAGGACGCCACCTTGTGGGATTCCTGCATTGATTTTTCTTGTAAAGCGGGTCGTCTTCATTGTGAGGTGGACACTTCTCTTTCTCAATAAGGCGGTGAAGAAAAGTAGTAGGTCTCCATTAAACCTGAAGGATAATAGCAGAAGATCGATAAGAGCTGTGACGTGTAGGCTGTCAAAAGCAGCTTCAATATCGGCGTACGCAATAGCTAAGTTGGATTTAGTTTCGAAGGCTTGAAGAATTGATGTCTGTGCGGCCATCAGGTTTGTTATGGTGGATCTATTTGCGACTGCGAAATGGAACTGTTTCCGCTTCTGTGGTATCAACTGTTTGTTTAATGCTGGAAGGAGTACCTTTTCAAAAAGTTTGAGGAGGGTGGAAGAAGTTGAGATTGGTCTGAAATCTTTTAGTCTTGTTGGCGCTTTAACCTTAGGTAATAAAATATTCATTCCATCGAGCAGGGAAAACTCGTGTGGAAAGAACAGAGTTGTAGATTGAGAGCAATGCATCTAGGATGTAGGGGCTACGGTACTTAATTATGAAATGAGGTATGTTATCTCGGCCTGCGGTACTAGATGGACGCAGGGAGTTAATAGAATATATCAGTTGCTGTCTTGTGACGGAAATTAGGGAAAGGTTGTCACTAGGAGCAAGTTGAGAGTTTTCGGGAGGAATTTCAGCAGAAGCGAATTGGCTTTGAATCTTGAAATGTAGTTCATCCATTTATCTAGATCAAGATTTGAATTAATGAGACTGTCTGGATGGGTACGGCGCTTTTCCTTTAGACAATGTAGCATCGGTGTATCTCTTTATTGCTGATATTTTGAGTCTGTAGAAAATAGCTCTTGCTCTGGAGTATAGGACTCGATCTTGCGCTGTGCCAGAGATTTTCCACTGCCTGGGAAGGTACTGTTTGTTGTGGAAACTGCGCGCTAGATCTTTGGTCCACCAAGCTCTAGCCCTTGGAGAAATGTGTACAGTTTTGGCTGACGCATAGATGGTGACTATTTATCCATCTTGTGATTAGATCAACTGTGAGGATTGAGTCACATTCATCAAGCATATGCCATGGAATAGACTGTGCTGCCTCGAGGCACTTTTTGGGATACAGAAAGTCTGAGAAAATATCATTTTCTTTTCTACAGTATTATGACAATGGAAGCTGGGCATAGGCAGAACAAGAAGTAATGCGATTGGTTCGTGATCTGATTTGAAGGACGTTTCTGTTAGAATCGACTCTGCAAATTCAAGCACATAGATTCAAGTCGAGGCGATTGGTGCCTCTCATTGGCTCCTCATTGATAATCGTAAACTTTAATGGACAGACATTGTTCGTTAGTCGCTGAAGGAGAGGGCTGAGTTGGGGGGTGGAAGGTTAAAATCGCCGCAGAGAATGTGAGTAACTGAAGGGTGTAAATTACTCATTCTCCAGCCAGTAGCATTGTCAATTGTTGCAATATCTGGAGCTGGGGGTATGTAGATTGCCGCTAAACCGATTAAACATTCATTAAACTTCACTGTCACGAGTATTCCTTCATAAAATAAAGAGTTGCTAAATGTGACGTGTACAAATTTCAGGTTGGAATCTTTGACGAAGATGGCAACACCGCCGCCTCTAGATTGAGATCTTGATGTGAAGAACGATGAAAATCCAGCGACCGGAGCACAGGCTATTGACTTCTGGTCAGGTTCAAGCCATATTTCTGATAGACAAAGTATATCCATGCTGTTGGACAACAAGAGTTGTTCGAGAGTTTCAAGCTTATTTTGGAGGCTCCGGAAAATTTCGTAGAAAACTCTAAGGGTTAGTTGAAAGGGAATTTTTATACGTGCTGATCTATTTGTTGATGCTTTTGAACACCTCAACAGACTTGGCCTAGTGGAAATTATACTGTTAATTGAAAGTGTTTGAAAAGCAGGGTTATGTGGCGTCACATCAGTATGTTTATAAGCAGTAGCTGGGGCAAGAAAGTGATTGGAGCTGGACATGTGGTGCAGTGGTTTTCGAGAGACGCTAGTGCAGTTTCACAATTAGTTAGTCATGCAGAGGGAGCCGTGTCATCCTTCGGTCTTGCTCACAAGATGAAGTTAAAGTGATTGGTATTGGGTCTTTCGATTCATAAAATGGCCTGATTAGAGTGTCAACTGGCCACTCAGATCCGCATCTGCAACAGATCTGAATGCCGCGACTTTCGCAAACTACTCTAAAGGACGAGTAATTTGGCGTTTTCTTGAGTAAAATGTGCAGTTCTTTACTCATTACCGCCTCAATATCCTCAGCAGTTGTCAGTGGCCTCAGTCGGGAAATAAAAAGGCTTCTCTGTTGGGAGGTGGGAGGCTTGCTCATTGATCTCAGAATAGAGGACGTGGAGGTACAAATCCTAATCTGACACTTTTCGTTGATATTGGCAGGGTGACTCTTAATTTGAAAGGATGACCTGGAGAAATGAGGGTTCTGATTAGCTGACAATTGAGGAGATGAAACAGAACGGGTAGCAGCGATTTTAGCCCAAGGTCGTTTGTTCATGACTGGTGAGCAATGGTTGCCTGGATTTTTGTCCGTGAAGGTAGAGGTGTTGCTGCTTTCAGACAGCAGTCCAAATCGTAAACCTGAGGTCAATTTTGGAGGTGGGACGCTAATTTGGTGGGCCGCCACTTGTGGATCGCACCTCTGTTCAGCTGCATGACATGAATTCATGACCGGGACTTCGCTGCTTGCTACATTAGGGAATTGAGGTTCATCTAAAAGGTGATTGGCTCCCTGAGTATTTGGGCAACATTCAAATTCAGCGGGATTGTGTGAGGTCAAAATATCTAACTCTGCTGATTGGGCGGTGCATTGAGTGTTGATTCTGTTAACTGATTCGTTTTTTCGGAAAACGTATGAGTTTTGAAGCATCCAGTTTTCATTTGCATATACCGATCATCAAGGGCAGACATCAGTTTATCTATTAACATACGTAAGAAATTGCTTTGCAACTCATCTGCGACAGACTTACTTATTGACTCATTCTGGATTTCTGGCCTTGGGTTGTCCTGTATGGACAGTGCGGCCGTTTACACTATTCCTGGATATCAGTTTAGATCATTGCATTATTAGTGCTCCGGGCCTGTGACACAGTTAATTTGTCTTTGGTACATGGCGGTTGCAACAAGCTTTGCGACGAGAAACATATCTCACCCCTGATACAGCCCAATGTTTTGCAACTAATTAACATGGGTGCTTCGTTATGACAGTTATTGAGAGTATCCGCAGGGAGGATCGATTTAGCGGTATTACGCTTCTTTGTAATTACATCAGATGGAACATCTCCCGACAGAAGCTGGTTACTGACCACGTTATTTATATCAGAATTTCCATTCATGTTGCTATGCTCAGATGGTCTGCTATTGAATGTGTCTACCCTCTTGATTTAAGTTCCATTCCGTGCACATTGCAAATATATAGATTTCCTAAAAATATTGAGAAAACCAATTGGCCAGGGTCATGTTCTATGATTCTAAACCATGGAGGAACCCCAGATGTTGGTTGAGAATTCATATCTGATTTGGGATGAATGTGTCTATGAAATGGAGTCGGTAATTCTAATTATCTCTGAAAGGAGTTACGAAAGCACCCTCTCAGATCGGGGAATCCAACAATGTCAGTGACATTGGAATGGGAGATCTTTGATAAACACAGGTGAAATGTTTTAAATTTCGAAAACAAATTTGAAATTTGTCTCAATTTTCAGAGTTTTTGAAATTTTCAAAAACAGAGATCAACAACTGAAAATTGCGACATGGAATGTCAGAAGTTTGGATCAAGCTGGGAAATTAGAAAATGTCACAAAAGAACTTGAAACAAATATCCTGGGTTTAGGGAAGGTGCCATGGCCTGGACAAGGCGAATCGAGTAGAGTGAAAGGCTACAAACTCATATACTACTGTGAAAATGAACACCACAGAGGAGTCGGAATTCTGATCACGAATGAAAAGATCAGATTCCTAAATGGATACTGGGCTTTTTCAGACAGGATAGTATTAGCCCAATTTAATACTCTTCCAATACCGCTTAACATCATACAGGTTTATGCACCAACGTCGTCATACACTGATGAAGAATACCAAGATTTCCTAGAAGACTTCAAGTACATCCTAAACTGAGTCAAAAGAAAAGGAATCAATGTAGTTATGGGAGATTTCAACGCCAAAGTGGGGACAGGCACGGTTGGCAACACTGTTGGCCTTTTCAGACGGAACAAGAAATGAAAAGGAAGATGCACTGGTTGACCTCTGTCAAGAGCATGAAATGGTCTTTATGAACACCTGGTTCAAACTACCACCACGAAGATTATTCGCATAGAAGGCCTCCAAGGAGGCCCAACCAAAGATTAATCGAAATCAGACCGACTACATCATTACCAACCAAATATTCCGAAACATCATTAAAAGTGTCAAAACCTATCCTGGAGCTGATATCGGCTCAGACCAGTGCCCACTAACAGGGAAGCTGGTTATGAAATTAAAGAAAATCAATGGTAAGGAACTAAAGAAAGGCTGGGACAAAAAACTTAGCCAGCCTGTATATATGGGAGACATTTCACAAGCACAGCCGAAGAGCAAATCGAGGATAGTAATTTAGATCTACTAGATAGAGATTCAGATTCTGAGGGGACCATGTTCAAGAAGAAAATGACAGATGCTGCAAATGCAATTTTTGGATGGGCCCAAAGGAATTCCAAACAGCAATGGATGACATGCGATGTACTAGATCTAATGGAGCACAGGAAACATTTTAAGAACAAAGATGTAGAAAAATATAAGATGTATGACAGTTTGATTAAAACTGAATTAAGGCAAGAGCAGCAAAAGTGCAGACTACCGCATAATAAGCCTCATAAGCCACTCCATAAAAGTCTTTTTTTTTTTTTTTTTTTTTTTGATTTGGTAGTTATTGGCGCATCGGCTTCTGTGGCCATTGCACCTCCCAAGGTTTTTGCAGTTCTTTGATCCAAGCCCGAGGCGAGAATCGAACCCGCGACCTTTGGGTTGCCGGGCAGGTACTTTACCCACTCGGCTAGCCCGGTCGGCCCATAAAAGTCGTCTTGAAGATGATTCTATGCAGAAATGAAGGCAAGATTCAAGAACAAATTGGAAAAGACCAGGCGGGTTTTAAAAAAGGAGATTGGCACAAGAGAAGCAATATTTTCTCTGAATATACTGGCAGAAAGAGCAATTTAACACTAGCAGAACCTATTTTTCAGCTTCATTGACTTTAACAAAGCATTCGATTGTTTGAAACATGATGTCCTCTTCCAACTCTTGAACAATGTAAACATCAATCCCAAGGAACTAAAGATACTACGGTTACTATACCTTGAGCAAGAACCTGCAATCGCTGTAGAGGGAGAAAACACATAATAGGTACAAATCCAGAAAGCAGCGAGGCAAGGATGTGTGTTGTTTCCTATTCTGAAACCATTATAGATCTAATGCAAGATTCTGAAGAAGGAATTACTGATAATGGTTCAGTTATCTGTAATCTGCGATATATAGATGATACTGCCCTCATTGTAACATCAGAGGAAAAGTTGCAAGCACTCCTCAACAAAGTGGTAACAGCCAGCGAACAGCTAGCTTAATTAATGCCAAAAAGACCAAAACGTCCTCCCCACACCGAGGGAAAAAGACCCGGATTCGAATCCCGTCGATGACGCGAGGAACTTTAACAAGACACAGATATTAGAAGCAGAATTGGTATGGCCAAAGAGGTAATTAAGAATCTTAAGAACTTCCTCTGTGACACAAAACTGCAATTTCAGAAAATATCGAATGGCCAAATGCTACACACGGACCACTCTCCTATATGGATGTTAGACCTGGATCATGAGGAAGGCAGAAATCAGGAAACTGGAAGCTTTCGAGATGTGGACGCTCAGAAGAATGCTCGAAATTCCGTGGACAGATCAGGTCACCAATGAGCAGGTCCTTAAGACGGCAAGGACCACAAGGACACTACTAACTACAATTGCAAAGAGAAAGACTGTCTACCTCGGGCATATTATAGGAGGCCCACAATATCACGTGCTGAGACTAATCCTGTAAAAGCAGATTAAAGGCAAAAGAGCAAAAAGAAGTCCAACAAAAAAGTGGCTTGATAATATCAAAGAATGGACAGGTGGCCTTACGACACAAACTATTTCACAAAGCAAGAGACAGAGTTGGCTGGAAAATGTTGGTCTCCAACGTACAAATTGGACACAGAACGTGACGAAGAAGAAGTAAATTTTTCATTTGTCCTCCTAGAGTCATTTAAACTGGCGGTTTGCTTGGGTTTTTCGAGGACATTGCCGAGAGCATTTATTTATAGACAATATTACATAACCGTAAAATTCTTTTCAGTATAGGGTTCAATTTTAAGAATTTTAAAATCCTCACGATGTCTTCCATAAATAATTAAAAAAAAAAGAAAAGAAAGTAAAATAAAATAAAATATTAAGCAGGAAAAAAAGCAGACCTTGATTTAAAGTTTGCTCTTTGTTCTCCTTAAGTGTTTAAGATTTTTCTCTCGGTAGGTTTGCTCATTCAAAATAAACCATTTTGTTTTTCATATAATAGTAATACCCCAACCGACGAGCTGTACTGGAACCGCGCCATAATAACGGATAGGACCATCTCGCACAACAGACCGGACATAACCCTTGTGGACAAGATGGAAAAGGGTACCAACATGATTGACATAGCGGTGCCCAACACCAGCAATGTCCAGAAAGCCCATGAGGAAAAAATGACGAAGTACACGAACCTGAGACATGAAGCCAAGGTGATGTGGGATAAGTAAGAAGTAACGATCACCGTGTCAACCACCGGTATGGTGCCAAAGACCCTACATAACAGCCTAGCAGCAATTGGTCTCCTAGAGAACACCTACGAGGAACTCCAGAAAGTTACAATCCTGAAAACCTGTAGGATAGTCAGAGAGTTCCTCGACCAACAGTAACACGAGACATTACAACCACCCTGTGTATTTGGTAGCAGTACCCGTCATGAGGTGGAACCCCCAATCGGGGGGGGGGGATAATAATACTGTAGAGCTTTGGGACAGAGCTCAGATCCCTTCATTTCTTCTGTTGGATCGAATAAAGAATGTTTCATTGTAGTCACAGCCAAATTGAATATCAGGATATATCAGGCATCTTTTATTTACAGTTCGCCGGGAGACAGAAGTTTACGATCAGCAATTTTTTTCATGTGTAAAGGTCTTCTTGTGACCAAAGTGAATGGGATGTGTTGGTAAGAACATTTCGGCTTCGCAATTCTCCATCGACCATCGATACAGCAGCTGACAAATATCTTGATGGGAGAATAGTCAAATGCGATACTAGACCACCTCATACACCCACTGAAATCCCTGCCACTTTTCTCAGTTTTCTCTTAATGATATTTTCCCTAAAATCGCAACCAACATAATTGAATCTGGAAATCCACGAAGACAAATCCCATCAGCCACCAAAGCGAGATTTTGGCATCATTTTTGCCTCAAAACTCAGTATTAATCATTAATGAACATTTTAAGTAGCCTATACGTACTTCTAAATTATAAAGACTTCTTAAATACAAAAGTAAAATACAGTTCCCACATTTTCCACCGATGCAAAGAATAACGTCCAGGGTTCTCAAATTAAAAAGTCAGTTCTTAAGAAAGAAATTGATACTCGCGTAGGAAGGACAACTCAACGTGCAGAAACCTCTTCACGCTGGAACACCTGATGCTACGCTAGATCCTTGAACAACAAGTAGGTCTTTCACCGTGTCCAGGACCATCCTCTACATAAACTTTAATGTCACACCTGGGCAAGGAGAAATTATCTCAAAGAATATAAATTTATTTACAGCTTTATGTATAAAGAAAAGATATTAATTTCATACAAATTATGAATACATCTTCATCCTAATTACCCTAAATATTTTTTTCTAATAACTTTACAAAATATGTTTTAAAAGCATTATCAGGATGGTGACAAAGTATAAACTCCAGAGGATTCAGAATATATGAGTGTAGTTTCTCGTTTCTAAAGATGCACAAGTTTGACTGAAAATAAAGATATTCTTCAAAGGAATTTTACACACATATAGAAAAAAAGAAAGATTGCCAGTTCACAATTCTGTGCTTCAATTTAATGATTTTTTCAGTTGAAAGTAGGACATTTGTATTAAATATTTAAACTTGATTCCATGTGCAAGCAAGTACGTACACACCATGTGTTTTTGATATTAACCTTCTCACGAATCAATCTGAAGCCCTAGTAATATTCATCCTTTAAGTATGGTTGCCAGGACAAACACTGAATTCACAGTTTGGTTCGAATACGAAGGTCGCATTAGAATGTAGCATAAGAAGTGGAAAGCTAATGGATCTACTTACTTCAAAAATGTTTCTTGTGCTGTACAGTTTCGTGGCAGTTCAAGGAGTGGGACAAGACTACAGACGTCCAAGTATGTAAGCCTGATAAAAGATTATTGATTAGATATTAGACATCAAGTAATAGGCTTTTTGGGTCCGATATACAATATTTGTAAATGCCTGGGTTTGCCACCCAGTTAATGCATTTAAGGCATTAATTGACTGGGAAACCCAGGCTTGTTTTTGGATATGGTAGGCAAAATATGGAACATTTTAAAATGTAGAAGATTCCGTAGAAAATAAGTTACCGTTGGTATTGAAAATATCGGATTTCACCATCCACATGCCACGACCTGCCGCTTCATCAAGCTTTAAACAGCACGGTTACTAACTGCTTGCAATTCAGATTTTTTTGCAACACGCATTTCCTTTAGACAACTCCATAGAAAATTATCTTTAGGAGTGAAATTAGGATAAAAAAAGGCCACAAATTATTAGAGATAACATGGTTTCACCATTTTTAGTGAGGAACGAGCATTTTTACTGATGAATGAGCATTCCATTACTTTTCTAATGAAAGTATCCAAATTCGAAAAGATCTGTGGCCTTTTGCTCCATGTATTTTGGCTTTAAGTGACCTAAGAAATTAATCCAAAAACTTCGTTATCATAAAAGGTATAATTAAACAGATTCTATCTCATCTCCTGTCAGATGTGTATCAAGGGAGTATATGTTAAGAGCCTTGTGGATTAACTCAAGACTTGAAGGAATCTGCAAGGCTTTAGGGGGGGGGGGAATTTCTATCAGCATGGCCCACACTTGTAGGTAGAAGGAATTTGTTTTGTAGAGACGGGATACACTTAAACAAAGGTGGTGCAAACGTTTTTGCCAGTATTATTGAGGATACCTTAAAGGTTCAGGGAAACTGCTAGTTAGGGGGGATGTGGGTAATACTGACACGCGTTTATCTGATAATATTGGTCAATGTAACTCTTGCACATACCTTAAAAGTTCTTATCTATTACCCCAACTGGACGTATTATCTAGATGTTCTGGGGCCAAAGACGTTTCACGTGAGCGGGTAGCTAATATCAGGGAAGAGAGCCTAAAAACTTCAAGGGTTGTGTTAGGGTTGTTAAATATACAAGAACAGTAAATCTTAATTGTTTATACAGAAACGTTAGAAGTGTCGTCAATAAAATGAGCGAATTCGAACTGCTGGTTAAAACAAGTAACGCGGACATAATAGGGCTTACAGAGACGTGGTGCCACCCGGAAATTGGGGATGATGAGTTTCCGTACGGCTTGTATAATGTATTTAGGAAGGATAGGTTAGATAGAAGGGGTGGTGGGGTAATGCTTCTTATCAGAAGCAGCCTGAGTGCGACGATAGCCTTCCCGGATTCAGACATTTCACATGCTGGTATAGAGTCTGTATGGTGTGAGATAGTTGGAAACAAAGGTATAATGCGAGTAGGAGTAATCTATAGACCAGGTGATTGTGAAGATTATGACAAAAGCCTCTACATGCAAATGGAATGGGCAAGTAAGCGTCAATGTCTTATTATGGGTGATTTTAATTTGCCTCTAATTCATTGGAGTAAATGGGAAGGAAACTCGACATGGGGAACCAAATTTTAAAATCAACTAGACGACTGTTATTTGTATCAACATGTCAGGGAAAGTACTAGAGAAAAGAATATCCTAGACCTCATCATCACACATGAATCAGATGACATAACAGGGCTGACAGTAGAGGAACCAGTAGCAGGAAGTGATCATGGAGTTCTACGGTGGATGATGACGAGAGAGGTAGCAGAAGTAAAAGGCAAAGGAATGGGTTTTAATTTCAGAAAAGGAAATTACGATGCCTTAAGGTACTACATGGCCTCTATTAACTGGGTTGATATCGCGCAGAGAATGAATACAATTGAACTGTGGTACGCTTTTAAAACATTAATCACAGATGCCTTGAATGCGTATATACCATTAAAAAATACTCAACGAGGAGGGTTCCAAGTTGGATGAATAGTGAAGTTGCCACATTAGTTGAGCAGAAAAAATGTGGCATGGAAAGGTTACAGAGCAATAAAAAGTACTGAAGCCTATAACAGCTACAAGATGATCTGTAATAGAGCCACAGAAAAGGTTCAACGTTAAGAGGGGGAGAAGGAATTCTTCACATATATAAATGCCAAGAAGAACAGGACAAACCAGATCGGACCTTTACGTAAGGGAAAGGGGATAGTATTAAATACACCAGCTGCCGTTGCAGATGAACTCAACAGTTATTTTGCGTCGATATTTACAAATGAAAAACCTTTTGTGGCAATGGGAAATTGTGGGAGCGAAGTTGAAAAATATGTAATTAATGATATTGAAATTTCGCAAGATTATTTAATGAAAAACCTTTCGAGCCTACAGACCAGTAAGGCTCCTGGAGTTGTTGTAATATACCCTATAATCTTAAAGGAGGCGGCAAGTGAGTGCATTGAACCATTGAGGCTAATTATGCGAGCATCACTAGACTCTGGGGAGATTCCCTTGGATTGGAAAAGTGCAAATGTATCTCCCATACATAAGGGTGGCTCTAAAAGTGAAGTTGGAAATTATCGACCTGTCAGTCTGACTTCAGTAGTAGGGAAAATCATGGAGGCAATGATCAAGGGTGGAATTCAGGATCATTTGGATCGAATTGAAATTCTCAAGGATACTCAGCATGGTTTTGTAAATGGAAAATCAGGTTTAACAAATCTGGTTCTCTATTTCGAAAGGGTCACTCACGAACTGGATTTAGGGAATAATTTCGACATTGTTTATTTAGATTTCAGCAAAGCTTTTGACTCAGTCCCACATGAGCGGTTGCTTTATAAGCTGGAACAGGTTGGAATCACTGGGAAAATCCTTAGATGGATAGAAGGATGGCTTCAGGGCAGGAGGCAAAGGGTTGTGATAAATGGCTATTCCGCAGATTGGGTTGATGTAAGAAGTGGGGTTCCCCAAGGATCACTGTTGTTTTTAATTTTCAGAAACAACATCGATGAAGGGATAGAGGGCGTGATGTCTAAATTTGCAGATGATGTTAAAATTGGTAGAGTAGTTAATGATCACTGTCAAGCTGAGCTTCTTCAGAGAGACCTAGAAAGACTTCAGGAATGGTCAGAAAAATGGCAGCTATGCTTTAATCCACCAAAGTGTAAGGTATTACACCTGGGAAACAGTAATCCCAAAATAACTTATTCACTTGGTGGAGTTCAACTAAACCCAGTACTGGAGGAAAGGGACTTGGGTGTTACGATACGGTCAGACATGAAATTCTCTGAGCATTGTAAACAGGTTGCAAGGAAGGCCCATGATGTCCTATCGATGATCTATCGAACTTTTGCAAGGAGAGATAGGGACGTGATAATCCCATTATATAAGGCTTTTGTAAGACCACACTTGGAATACTGTGTTCTAGTATGGAGACCGCACCTAAAGAAAGACATCGAGCTTCTTGAAAGGGTGCAAAGAAGGGTAACTCGCCTGGTGAGATCGGCAAAAGGGCGTCCTTATGAAGAAAGACTTCGAATATGTGGGTTGCAGAGTTTGGAAACTAGACACCTTAGAGGAGATTTGATTGAGGTGTTTAAGGCTCTGAGAGGCATCAGTAAAATGAATGAGGACAAAATTTTCAAGATTTTAAATGATGCTAGAACTAGGGGACATAAATTCAAGTTATGGAGGGAAATGTTTAGATTGGACTGCAGGAAGTTTTATTTTAGCCAGCGAGTTATAAATTACTGGAATAAGTTGCCTTCATGGGTGGTAGAGGCCGACAGTTTGGGGAAATTCAAAGGTCATCTGGATAGTACCTTCGGGTAAGGGAAGCGCATAGGATGATAGTTAATATCCTTTTTTTTTTATTAATTATTATTATTTATTTTATTTTATTTTTTGGCTGGTGCAGCATAAGCTATAGGCTTTCTTGCGACATGCTGCCATTACTAATACTAAATACTAAAATACTAGATGTAAATTAACGTGTGCGTGAGGTTCTTTTCAGAAAAATTGTCTTCCATCACTTGCAACACTTAACTTTCACCCTATGAATTCGATCAACACAATTGAAAAGAACTTCATGTATTTCTCTGGCATGAAAATCCTATAATATCATTGGGTACACAACAACTTACCATTACATTAGAGACACGGTTCTACCAAAATAGTTATTCGCTAGCTGGATCCATAAGTTTACTCTGTGAGCGTATTCTTTTGGGATTTCTAAATTGTTTAAAAGGTTCAACGGATTCAAAAGACTGGAGCCCAAACAAACTTAACTCGTCCTGCTCAGCAATGTTTTGTGTAATTTATCTCAAGTCATATTAAAAAAACACAGATTTTAATTAAATAAATTATCTGACGTGTCTGTTCATATTATGATAATTCTATTATTGTTTTTTACAGGATAGTCAGAATATTAGAGGCTGGACTGATGGATAAATGGGGGAAGGATTTTAGGGACGAGTTTAAAATAAAGTCAGCACAGCGGATTGAATCCGTGGATGACAAAGAGTCTCTTTCACTCGAACATGTTCCGAGCGCATTCTACCTTCTGGGGATTGGATACATCGTGTCGTGTCTCGGATTAATGGGAGAATTTGTCATGAACAGAAAGTGCAAGAGAGAGATTTAAATGAATTATGAAACAAAACAAGATAAATGACATTAACTATCAATGTTATAACCTTTGCATTTTGTGTTTGCAATTTTTCAAAAACTGTGATCAAAATGCTAGTGATGAGTAGTCCATAGTTATCACGTGTCCATAATTGCGCTTTAATAAAAAAATAAATTTAAAATTGTCAGCTCAGTTTTTACTACAGAAGGAATGAATCCAAAGGAACGCAGCATTTCAAAGAATATACAAAGGGAGGGAACAGCCGTTGATCTGGTCAAAGAATTTACTTGGCAGGTTCATAAAAAGACGCCATTCTTCTATAATACTTCAGAGACATTTATGAGAAGTAACATGTGGTATGTGTTGTCCATGACAACTGATACAGAACCTTTAAAATGCAACCTTAACTGTACTTAAAAAAGCAAACCTTAAAGCAAGGTTTGCTCTTCTTTTTCTTTAAGTTTTCAAGGTTTTCCTCTTGGAAAATAAACGATTCTGTTTCCATATAATAATAATAATACGCATCGCGAAATTTGCTTCAGCGAACCTACCTTGGCCAAGGTCGAAGTGACTGATGGGTGAGGAAGGTACTGGCGCCATCTGTTATCACTCCTTAGAACGAACACTTCCACTGGACGTAAGCCGAAGCTAAACAGGTCCACCTCCATAGAGGGATAATATCGAAGAAAATTAAAAATCATACTGCATTGAATGAGGCGCGCGAGTAACCTGAGTTCACGCTTTAGGCAGAGGGGTTGGCTCGAAAGTCGGAAACAGTCTCCCGAGGAAGACACAAGAGGAGGGCAGGACCATCAAGACCCTCCAACTCGAAGTGCTTCCTGCCCAACTGCTCTAGTCCCCTACCCAGGAAAGTTGAAAACGCCAGCGCATCAAATGGAGCATCGAAATGAATACGTACATCATGGGTACTACGAAATAACGAAGCTGGAGACCGATATGACAATGTACAGGTTGAGATTACATAACAAGTGGTTGGAAAGATTCCTGGATATTTATGTCACCAAACAGCGAATGGATGACCAGAGAAAGGCCGTCGTCAAGAAGAAACTAATAATTCTTGCAACCTTAGAAAAAATTAAAGAGGATGTGAGCGATCAACTACAAATAACAAATAATAGGGCCAACTACGGACCAAAGTATGAAGAGCAAGAAGAAATACAACCCACAGCAGCTGAAGTGGAAAGAGACGAGGTCATGATATCCAAAATAGTAGACGAATGGAAGAAGACCATAACAGATTTCGAAAGAATGGACTCCACAAACAAGATGCACCCGATACCGAAGCAGAGACCCAATAGACTCCTGTGTAGAGTCACAGACCACCTCAATTGGCAAATAATACCACATTACCTCGACAAAAATAATGCAATACTGGAGGCCATCCACACAGCTGTATACTGTGCTGCCATAGTAGCCACTAGGATTAATGCAAGAGAAACGAGAGACCACCAGCAGAAGAACCAAAGACAGAAGGACCGCCAGCTTGGGAAAGAAGACTTCAGCAGAAGAATTAAGGGTCAAGATAGGCCAATTGAGAATCAGAGAATAAGAGAATACTTAGACACACTGAAGCAGAACCTCCTCGCACACAACAAGGGATTATGTCGATACAAAGAGAGCTCCCAGAAGAAAATAAACAACTGAATGTTCAATGAAAACCAGGCAGTTTTCTACAAGAGTCTCAGAGAAGACGGTAAAAACGGTAATGGACCATCCTAGCACAAGGCGATAGAAAACTTCTGGGGCAACGTATGGAGCATTGAAGTAAGACATAACAGCTGAGGCCCTGTTTAATAATATAACTGAAAAGTCAAGGACATACAAGAGATGAGAGAGAGCGGGAGATTAGGGAGGAAGATGTAAAACAGTAGATCATAAACTCCTACAAATGGTGAACCCCAGGAAGAAATAACATCTCCAAGAAACTCTTTTTTTTTCGTCGTTCCCAATTTAATGGCTTCAAAAGCCACCATAGCGGTTCTCACACCACGGTGGTCATTTGCTGGTGCAACCAAGAGTGCCTTGCAACGCACGGAGAGAGATCATTTTCAACCACTTTTTTATAATCCCAGATGCTGTAAAGTCTAGCAGAAGTCAGGAACAGATAACATCCACAAAAAGCTCACTTACACTCAAAACCACCTAGAAGACCAGTTCACCGGAAGGATAGAAAAAATTATTTATTATAGCCACCCGTAATTGATTACATCTACCCGTGTGTTTTACAGATCCACTCCAGAAACAAACAAAGTTTGGTACATGATGCATTGCAGATACGGCAAAATTTCTTAATTTTACAGATGCCATTCTCAGAATAGTAGTCATCATCATCAATAATCTATTTTTTATTATTATTATTATTAAAATCAGTTTATTTCCCAAGAAACCTTGGGTCACCCCGGGACGGCTCTGTGCCAGAAGGGTGTGAATACAGACTAAGGTGCAAGGAACACAATGTACAATAAACAAGGGTACGTTCGTGCTCGACCCGAGACTTTTACAGGGTTAAATAAACAATAATGTACAATATACAGTAATATACATGATTACATGAAAACAGAAAGTCTTTGCCATATACAAATAGGCAAGTTAAAAAAAAAAAAAAAAAAAAAAAAAAAGTCTGTCCAGGAGAAGGGGAGTATCATAAGTTCATAATCTGGTAACAGTTCTTGAGGATTTCCTTCCTGTAGAGCTTGTCTTCACAGAACCTATCAGGGTGGATCCTAAATTTATTGAAGATCCGAAGACAATTGCTGGAAACATGTTCCTCAGGGAATCGATGTTTGACAGAGTAAGACGTAGAGGGAGACAGGAGTCGGGGTGCTTCCCTCTTGCCCTCCTCGGGCCAGAGATTAATGCGGATACTGATGGAGCATCAATTCGCCTCGTTATAAGCCGTGCAAGCGTGAGAACATTTTTTGTCATGATGATATGTCTCCAAGGAGTGGTGCCTAGATTTGCTTGTATGATAGATCTGGAGATAGTTAGGGGGTGGCCTACCACCCTGTTCATCCATCTAAGCAACCAGTACTCTAAACTAAGATACTTCTGAAGGTATGAGGCAGGGGCAGATGACCAAATATCTGAAGCATAGAGAGGAATCGGCGTAATACACCTCAGGATGTGCCGAACAAGCAGCGCTGGCTGATGCACACCAACGAGCTCTTGACGCACTGCCCAAAGAGCAGCGTACGTCTTCTGCCTCATCCTGGCAAAGTGAGGCTGAAATGTGAGCCCAACGTCCCAGGTGAGGCCAAGATCAGTATGAGAGGTCACCTTTTGCACCGGTTCCCCACTCACAAAGATTTGGATATCATTTTTGGCTCTCTTCTTGGTTATTGTCAGTTGTGCTGATTTGGAAGGGCTCAGATGCAGCCCTATTGTGGCAAGATAACTTTCCAAGCTCAATATCTGCCTAGAAGCTTGCTGGTTGATATCATGAATCTGATGATTATGGTCTGAGCTCACGTAGAACTTCAGATCGTCGGCATAGGAAACAAAGTTCGGATTCTGAGCAAGGAAAGGCTCCAAAACTGCTGCAAACAGTATAGCTGACAGTACACTTCCTTGTGGGATGCCTCTTGAGACGTCAATAGTTTCTTGAAAGTCATTGTGGGTCACAGACAGATGTCTAGGAAGTACAATAGACTTCAAAATTTGAAGTAAGGTTTCCGCCAAGCCGAAGTAGTGTTTCAGAATGGTAAAAAGAGCTGGGAGGTGTATTCTGTCATAAGCCGATTTTATGTCGAGGAATATGATATCAATCTGTGATTTGTTGTTAAGGGTGTGCTGAATTCTGAAGAGGGTATCAAGAAGATTGGTAGTTGTCGATCTCCTTTGTAGAACGGTATGGAGGTACTCGGGCCTGTGTGCAAAGCAATGCTGGGCAATTGTTGGCTGAATTACTTTTTCGAAAATTTTGAGTAAAGAACAGCTGATGGATATTGGTCTGAGGTCTTTAGGAGATTTGGGTTTCTTGATCTTTGGAATGGGCTTAACATGGTAAGTTTTCCAAATTGAAGGAACTATTCCAGATTGCAGGATTTGTCTGAAAAGGTGAAGGAGAAGGTCGACTATATATGGGCTGCAAATTTTGATAATAAAGAGTGGGAAACCATCCGGACCTACAGTGGCTTTGTTGGGTAGTTTATTGATGACATCAATTAGGGTCTCTCTAGTTATTTCTATTTCAGACAAGTGTGCCCTAGGTAACCAGTTCTCCTGCGAGAGAAAGGAATCAGAGTCAGGAAAATCTGCCTGCTGTAAGCTGAACTGTGCCCATTCCTGGACAAGCTTTTTGTCAATGGCTAGGTGATGATGATGATTCGAAAGGATCCTTCTACCACTCTTCAACCTATTGAGAACAGCTTGGTTAAGGACCAGCCTTTTTTTTTTCAAGAAGCAAGCTCTTTCTTTCTTAAAGATGGAATGGTCTGAGGGAAGTTGAGTTTTCTGCCATTTCCGGTAGGCCTTCTGCTTCTTGATGAAAGCCATCTTAGTTTCCTTATTGAAACCCCGATTCGACCTGTTACCACTCCTGGTGATTCTGGCTGCACCATGTAGTGCAATTAACTTCAGTTGTTCCGACAAGAGCATAATGGCATCCTCCAACGGCTCAGAATAGAGACGCCCCCAGTCAAACCCAATCAAGCATTGGAGAATGATCTCTGGCTTCAGATATTTGGTAGAGAAGGCTATCCTAGGTAATTCAGCAGAGTACTCGTCAGGTAACCCAAGGGAATTGTTCTGTAAGGACAGTTTACATGTAATTGGCGAGTGATCAGATTGGAATCGAAAGTTGCCAGGTAGGAGTTTGATATCTTTTAAGTTGTGGAAGATTAGGTCCAGTGCTTGACACGCTCTAGTTGGTTGCGTCACTAACCGTGTAAGGTTAAAGGCCCGGAGAGTGGCCTGAAGGCCCTCTTGCAAGATATCAATTTCAGATTTACCTTAATGAGAGTCTCCATAAAATCACAGCCACCAACCACCCTAACCGAATGTGGAAAATCCGTGGAAGACAAATCCCACCGATCACCAAAGCAAGATCTTTGGATCATTTCTGACTTGAGTCAGCTCAGAGATATCTGTCCAAATCACACATCCCATGATGAACATAATGGTTTAGAAATAGGGGAGTAAATGTACGAATTAAATTACAGGTAAATTGTGGTACAAGCGGGTGAACTGAGAAATGCGAAAAAAACGAAAAAATAAATAGGGAAAAGCCTGATGAGCAGAAGGAAGGCATGGCACAAACAGTAGCCCGTACTAGGGCAGGTGTGGTAATTCTTGAACGAGCAAGAAGGAGTACCAAAAGCGGAAGACAATGGGACCATGAGATAGAGTTGTGAAGTGCGTTTGAAGTAAGCCGCGCAGCTGGAAGAAGGTAGGAGGTGCGATGGGACAGTCTGGCGTTTACGTTGAAAACCGCGCCAATCATGGTGAGACAGGTAAGGGACAATAGTGTTGCACGAGAGTGTAAGCGCGAAAATAGTTATTTTGGTGGTGTCCAAGATACATGAAAGTGTTGTAATGTTGGAACGCAAAGTAAACAAGAAATTACAAGAGAGCGGTTTAGTTTCTTGCACGAGGGAGACGGTTGTGTCGACTTTCTAGCATACGGAAAGGAGTAGGAGGTTAAGTATGGTAGGTGGGATTGGTTGGGTGTCTAATGGGAAGAGTTTTAAACGCCTGAGGGGAAAAGAGGGCTTTGGGTGTAGTAGAAGAGAGAAGAAAAAAGGAGCAGAGAGAACGTGAGGAGTTGAGGACGTGAAGAATTTTTTTTTTGGCTCGTGAAATGCAGAGGAAAAAGGGAGAGGTATGTGGATCTAGAAGTTAAAATGGAGTTGACCATCAGCCAGTTAACCGGTGAGTCTAGAAATATAATGGCATGAGGCATTTCAGAGGATGAATTCGTGTGGGAAGCTACACGTGTCTGGAACTGGTCCCTCCTAGAATGAGCCAGATATGCAGGTGCGTGAATCAAGAAATGTACGTGGACAGATAGTATCCCAACTAAGGGCATCAGAAGAAGAGATAGACCTCCATAAAAATTGGAAATGGATGTGGGAAGCCTGCTTGCCAAGGAGTAGGAGCCAGGGTTAAGTATATTATTAGGTGACGCAGAAGCCAATGGCAGATATATGCTTGTCTGTATTAACTGTAATCAAGTCAAAAAGGAGGTTAGGCAGGCGAAGGCAGATTACGTGAAATTCTTGGCAAACGATGCAAAGAAAAACAGCAAAGAGTTCTTCGCTTATGTAAACTCTAGCAGGAAAGGGATGAATCAGATTGGACCATTTAACATAGATGGGTTGACTATTAATGACCATGCTTAGGTAGCTGATAAACTGAATGAGTATTTTGCATCTACATTCACACATGAGGAGTTATTCAATGAGGGGAATGCCAGACGTTTATCAAACTCTAACGGGAAGCTAAGTGATTTTGTAATAAAGGCACCTGGGGTGGATGGGATCTATCCAGTTATATTAAAGGAGGCAGCAAAGGAAGTAAGCAAACCCTTAGCCATAATTATGAGAGCTTCCTGCGACTCAGGAGAGGTCCCCATGTACTGAAGGTGTGCAAATGTATCCCCAATTCACAAAGGGGGGAACAAAGGGTGACACGAGTAATTACAGCCACCAGTTAGTTTAACTTCTGTTCCGGGTAAAATAATGGAGTCACTGATTAAAGAAGCTTTGCAGTATCATCTAGACAAGACAGCAGTAATAACTCAGACACAGCATGGGTTTGTTAAAGGGAGGTCTGTCTTGTATGACCAATTCGATTGGATACTATGATGTGGTTACAAAGGAATTTGATGCAAAAAATAATTTTGATATCATATACTTGGATTTCAGGAAAGCTTTTGACACTGTTCCACATGGAAGACTACGTGGAGAGCTATCGCATTAAAAATTGGAGAGGTATGGCATTAAGGGTAAGTTGCTACAACGGATAAAGGGATGGTTCAGTGGGAGACGACAGAGAGTGGTAATCAATGGATGCTGCTCTTCGTGGATAAATGTTATTAGTGGAGTACTCCAGGGTTCGGTGTTGGGCCCATTTTTGTTTTTTATATTTATCAACGATGCTACTGCAACTGGATCTAGATAAGTTGGGAAAGTGGGCTGAAAAATGGCATCTGATGTTTAACATTGGCAAATGAAAGTACTGCATATGGGTAGCAATAACAGAAGAGAACCGTACCAACTGTGCGGAACTACACTCAGGGAAGTGGAAAGTGAAAATGTCCTCGGGATAACCATGCAGTCAAATATGAAGTTGTCTCAGCAGTGCAGGGAGGCTGCCAGGGCAGGTCATGGAGTCTTGTCAATGATATATAGGAATTTTGCTAGCAGGGATAGGAAGATGATTATCCCGTTATACACTGGCGTGCAAAATTTAAGGACCAGTCAAGTTTTCACCTCTAGCTTCTCATAGGAGTGGCCTGGATACGGGAAAAACATACCAAAGGAACCTCGTGAGGTACAGAAATGATGAAGGAAACAACGGAAACAAAACGGTTCAGATGGATTTTATTCAAAAATGGCAACATAGCACTTGCTGCCATGATACAGATGCATCATTGCCAAAGATGGAACAAAGGGAAGAGGTGGTCCTCAGTAGTACATATGGCCACCCCTAATGTCGATGCAGGCTTTGCACTGCCTATCCATACTTAAAACAAAGTTGTTGATAAGTTCTTGCGATAACATCGTCCATTCCTCTATCAGTGTCATTTTCAGCTTGTGGACATTTTCTGGTGGATGTGGACGTGCCGCTAGGCGTCTCCCCAGAGCGTCCCATATGTGGTCTATGGAATTTAGATTGGTAGAACGGGCAGGCCAATCCATACAAACAATGTCCTCACTTTCCAAACACACATCAAAAGCTGCAGCACAATGAGGTGTGGCGTTATCATCCATAAACACGGACTCGGGGCCAATGGCACCTCGGAACAGACGCACATGGGGAAGGATTACCTCACTACAGTAGCGTGCACCGGTTACAGTACCGCCTTCCAGTATCTGGAGTTGTGTACGTCCATCCAAGATAACGCCTCCCCTGACGAGGACACCTCGACTGCCATATCGATCCCTTTCAGTGATGTTTGCGCAGTGATACCGTGTGCCAGCCTCTCACCAGATTAGCTGACGTCCAGAATCGCTTCTGAGACTGAATCTACTCTCATCAGTAAAGAGTACCTTAAGTAAAGATTTTGTGGTTGTAACCTTTAGAAGCACTGTTGATCCTCACGTTTTGCACACCAGTGTACAAGGCATTGGTCAGGCCACAACTAGAGTACTGTGTACAGGTCTGGAGGCCTCATTTTAGGAAGGATGTGGAGTTGCTAGAACGAGTACAAAGAAGGGCAACAAGATTGGTGAGGAACAAAGGGGTGCCCTTATCAAGAAAGGCTTAAGTTCTGCAAATTGCATTGCCTGGAGAGTAGGCACCTGCGAGGTGATCTGATTGAGGTGTATAAGGCCTTGAATGGGTTGAGCAAGCTGAATGGGATTCTTCCTGTTGCACAGATAAAAAACCTGAGGGGGCATAAATTCAAATTGAGGAAAGACAGTTGTGGAATAGATGTGCGGAAGTTTGTCTTTAGCCAGCGGGTAGTTGATTGCTGGAACAAACTTCGATCTGTAGTTGTGGAAGTTAATAGCTAAAATAAATTTAAGGGTGCGCTGGACAGGTGTTTGGAATGAATGTTTTTTTTTTTTTTTTTTTTTTTTGGCTGATGCTGCATAAGCTTGCTTTCTTGCATCACAAGCCTCTTCTAATGCTATAGGATGAAAGACCAGACCTCACAGCACTGGCATAAAGGGGAGCCGGGGGGGGGGGGCAAGATTCGGAAGCTATTCCCAGCACCAAGCTTTTCTGTTTAAGTTCACTGGAGCATGGAGAATGTATCGATTACCTTCTCAAGAAAGAATTTCTTGACTTCAGCTAATTGTTGATAACTCTTAGCTTCCAGTGTCAGTTAACAGAGCAGAGTAGATGTTTTCCAGAGTGACCCACAGCTCTTGGACATATTTTCTCACCCATTTTGCAAATCAGTTGGTGTCTTGATTGAGGAAAGCTAACAGATTTTATGTGGAGTTTTGAGATTATTTGATGGAGGAGGAGGAGGAGGAATCCGTGAGATTTTCACATTCTGCAGGTTCGGAAACAGGCGGAACTGCCAGCCTTCCCGAGAACTGAAATCCAGAAGCAATGGACTGATCAAGGGCCGATGCCAGAGGCAAGGGAGCGGGAAATTTGGAAGCGGTACCAGTAACTGGAGTTGGAGCATTCAAATGAATCCTTGCTGGACTTCGGTCTGGAGTAGCAGTGGGTGATCAGGAATTTCCGTCTATCATAAAAAGAGAGCGACGCAGGTGAACCTGTGAATTACTAAGACTTAATAATAACTTTAGGGGGAAGAAGATTTGGCGCTTCAAATCTTCATGTGCAGTGGAACTGGATTCGACCCTTGAGCTCATGTTGGACGTGCAGAAGTGGTCGGGGGGATGGAAAACCGAGTTCCAGGCGGCTGAAGCTGTCTACTGGGGAGAACTTACCCAGAACAATAGGGCAAGTCAGTTTCCTCACTAGAAAGTCACAAGCACCTTGATGAAGTGAGGACTCCTGAAGACAGTAAAAGGACTCCTGAAGACAGTAGAAGTGAGGAACACTCCTGAAGACAGTAAAAGATTGTAGCGAAAATACCAGAAAAGTCTACTAGTTTTTGTGGTATTCTCTAGAAAACAGGGTCTGTTTTAACTAAAGTTCTCTTGAAAACTTGACTTTCCAACTACTGCCGGTAGTGGACACGGAAAAGTTGGGTAAATTTGCACATAAAGAAGTAAGAGGTGAAATATCATATCCTGTAACGTCAGAAAGGTAGCAGTTCAAAAGTTCAACTATGTCGCAATATAAATGAATTAGACGGTCTTAATTAACATACGTAAATTAGTGCGATATTCGTTTTAAACAGAATTAATGAGGTATTTGAATATTAATAGCTGTTCAAAATAAGTAGTTCCAAAATTGAGGTGCCACTGATGACAAATGCACTTTGTCAAGTTCGAGCATAGACTTCAATCGACGACGGCACCACGTGACTTCTCGTTTAGGACAAAGCCCTTTGTTCTACCTGTGGATGAAACTATGGCTACCACCCTGCAACATTATTTATCGTTGAACTTACTAATCCATCAAAAACCCCAAAGATCCGCATTGAACCAGTAAAATAATATCTCCATCTCATGGCCGTTCTCTCAATTCTTCCAAAAACCAATACAACGCAACAGTTAAAATACAATTCGCTGTAGTCGAGTAGTAAACAAATTTCATAAAGTCATACCATAAGGTCAGACTTGGAAGGAGCAGCCACGTTAGCATAGATGAACAAGCAATGCACGGCGAGACAAAGCGCAAAATTAAAAGCATTCTTAACACAGAAACCCTTTAAAGGTCTGACGAAAGAAAGGTACCAGTGCACTCACCCTCATCCCAGGAATCTGGAACACATGGGGCTCACATCTGGTGAGTATGGGCTTGGCACACCCAGGGTCCTGAGCTGGATACCATCATTCTTCTCTTCCTTGGTGATTCCCTTCTACTTCTGTCTCTGTCTCTCTCTCTCAGGATAACTCAGAATTTTTTTTTTTGACTTATCTTACGGTGAGAGCGTGGCGAGAATATAATAAAGCTATGCATCCAAATGTCGCGTGTCCAATACTCAAGTGCTGGAGGTAATGAAATGTTCTGTTGGTACCAACTGGATCCAATCGTACTGTTATATGAGGTGTATGACATACAATGAATATCTTTCTGCCTTACCGGACAATCTTCACCTTGCAGTAGTCCATTCTTTTCGGATTGAATTAGATTCTTTCAAGGCAGCTATACACCGTGCAAAACTTTATCTGAATGCTTTGAGGAACATTCCCAATATTTTCAACTACCATGACTGTGAAACATTCCAGATCTGAATCCAACTGAGAATGTCTGCGATATGTTGGTAAGGGCAGTTCGGCTTCGCAGTTCTCTACCGAAATTTTACAGATGCCCATCGGAGAACAGAGCCATCATCAACAGCCTATAGAATTTTACAAGATATCAATCTCAGATTTCCGTTAGTGATATTCTCCCTAAAATCGCAACCAACCTAACTGAATCTGGAAAATCCAAGGAAGGCAAATCCCAATACTTACCAAAGCGAGATCTTTTGATCATTTCTAATTTGAACCAATCCAGAGATATCTGTCCAAATCACCGAACCCAGCAAGAGAATAAATAATATCATCAGGGCTCTCTAATTAAAAAGTAAATTTCCTAATAACTTGGGGCTCGCGTGGGACGAACAACTCAACTTCCAGCCGACTCTTCCCCGGGCTCGAATACCTGCTGTTAAGACGGATCCACGAATAACGCGCAATTCTTACACCTTGTCCAGGACTAAACCTCTACAAAAACTTTAATGTCACATCACAGCAAAGAGAAATTATCTGAGTGAATATAACTTTAATTAGTACATTATATTTAAAGCAAACAAGGATATTCATTCCATGCGAATTCTGATCTTCATGAATCATCTTAATTAACCTGAATGTCTTTTCTTGCAAGTTTATGCAATGTGCTTTAAAGCATTAAAATAGTGGTAACATGACAAAGCGTGAACTGTAGAAAATTCAGAATATACAACCATTGTTTCCAATTTTTATAGACGCATTGATTTTTTCTCCCGGGAAACTCGGGTTTTTTGTTCAGCAGACAGAAAATCGACAAAAGAACACGCGCAATTTAAAAACATATTATATACCGCGCAACATATCCTATGGTACTGATGCTTCTAAAACCCTCCAACAACAGCGACTGTTGTTGGAGAATCCGACTGAAAATAAAAAGAAATTCTACAAAAGAATTCAAAACGAGTACATCAATTAATAAAATTGATTTCCTCCGTTGAAACGACGAGATGAAGAACCCGATTCCACTGGTTCCTTCCATTTCTTTGAATGGAACATCGATTAATATAAAAGCTTTCTTCCATTAAAAGTAGATCATTAAACATTTAAAACTTTTATCCACATGAAAGCGCATCCATCCGCTTGGGCTTTTGATATGAACCTTCTGACGAATCAGACTGAAACGCAGTAATCTTCTCCCTTTAGTACAACTGCCACACGCACACTGAATGCTATAGTTTTGTTCCAGGTCGCATACGGACTCAGTATCAGAAGTGGGAAGTTGATGGATCTCCTTATTTCAAAAATTTTACCTTTTCTTTACAGTTTCATGGCAGTTCAAGGCGTGGGACATGAATACACACATTCAGGTATGTAGGTCTGATGAAAGATTGTTGTTTAAATATTTGGGAAAGGGCAACAGGACAGGTTCTTCGTGTCCGAAGTTTGTTCTGCTATGATATTAAAGTTTTTAGGTTAACTGAGTAAGAAATCCTTCTTGTTCACTGACCTCGTGGGTTGCACAGTTGATAGAATCGCAGTCCTCCCACACCGGGTGAGCAAGACTATAACTACATAAACTTTAATCTCACATCGCGGTAAAGAATATAAATGTATTTATTGTTTTATATATAAAAAAAGATATTAATTTTGTTCGAATTATGAATTTTGATCTTGTTGAATTATTCCAATTAACTTGAATTTCATTTTTCTAGCTAGTTTAAGAAACATGCTTTAAAGAATGATGACATGATAAAGCACCAATTCTATAAAATTCAGAATATACGAACATAGTTCCACATTTCTATAGATGCATTGATTTTTTCTCCCGGGAAACTTGAGCTTTTTGTCCAGCAAACTAAAAATCGACCCAGAACATATGCAAATTACAGACGTATATATATATACATATATACAGCGCAATATAGTCTATAGAACTGATGCTCTTAAAACCCCACAACAACAACCATATTTGCATAAGTTTAACCGAATCCGACTGAAAATAAACTGTCAACTTGTTGAACGGATGCACTTGGTCAGAAACGATGTTTACGTATTATGTTGTGCTCATTGTTCGTCCAGCCTGTTAATCCCAGGGCCCCTCGTGAGAGCCGACGTTACCAATACCCGCCACGGGCAGGCCGGCCGGGTGTTACCAATATTTCTACTCTGGCGGGTCCTTCCACTTCCTTTCTAGGATTTCAGTGGCTAAGACCAAAACAAATTAAGGGATACTTAAGTTAGTATTAATAGCATGCGACGTGGGGCTGCACGGTAAAAGTGAGTTTTAAAAACCAATTGGTTCGGGCAAGAATTTTGATGTTCTCTTTTAATTTTGACATGTAGGGCTAAACGCTGTACAAGACAAAAGTTTGGGGGAAGGCTGAAGACTGGGGGAAGAAATTGGAAGTAAGGGGCCGACAGAGTAGATGGCCCCTGCTGGTAGTGAGGAATGCCCGTGCCCTAATCCAAGATAACGCCTCCCCAGACGAGAACACCTCGACCGCCATATCGATCCTTTTCAGTGAAGTTTGCGGGGTGATACCGTGTGCCAATCTCTCGTCAGACCAGCTGAAGTCGAGAATCGCTGCTGAGAATGAATCTACTCTCATCAGTAAAGTGTACCTTAAGTAAACATTTTACCCTACCCAACATACGGCTGGTACATCCGGATTATCCACCGTGGCTCTCGCCAGGACTCTACACCACCTACCTGCTGACAGGACACGGGACCATTAGAGACAAACTACAAGGATTTGGACTGAGTGATACGCCGTTTTGCCTCTGTGGTGAACGTGAAACGTGGGAGCACCTAATGTACAGTTGCCCACTATATGAGGACCTCTTGTAGGTTCATCACTAGAACACATCTTAACCTCCGTCATCAAGAAAACCTCGCCATAACTGAAGTCGACACATACAAGGCGTTCGCGCAGTTGGCCCAGGACCTCTTCACAAGAAGAAGGACGCTCCCACAGCCTCAGCCACTCCAGTAAACAACCAGGCCGTGAAGACCAGCAGAAAGTCTACACAACCACGGAAGTGACAATCTCCATGACAACCTGACGTGACAACCCCATCACGGCTGTATCTACCTGACGTGAGAATCTCATTCAACACATGAACATGACATGGATAAGATAAGTGGACCTGACCTGCACGTGACCAACTAAAAAAAAAAAAATCACACTGTTACAACCCAATTAGACAACCTCATCCAGCACAGACATTTGACAACCTGATGAAGACAACGAGACTCCCATGCAAGGACCCAGAGAAATGACTGCAGCACATTGCTGCCGCCTAGCCATATGGCGATCAGGGCTGGACACCTTGAACACCCTGCTTTCACTCCTATTCCTTGGCGAGGGGGAGACGGCTCGCTGTTTCACCCTACGGCCACCCTCTCTTTCCCTCTCGTGGGGCATGGGCATGGGTACAGTTTGGCCATCTACCCTATCGGCTCCTTACTTTTCTTTCTTCCTCCCAACCTTTAGGCTCCCTACCCTACTCTTAATTATACACTGCAAAAGCCCCACACATCCAAATTTAAATTAACACCAAAATTATTGCCCGACTCATTGGCCCTCTAGAACTTGTCATCTTAGCGTACAACAGCACGGTCATTTCAGCGAACAAACCCCACATTTTATAGGACCCAGTTGATGAAAATCTCAGGAAATTAGGCGCGGGGACCTGCCAGAGTACTGTAAGGACCAGTCCTTACATTAATTAATAAAAATGGTTAAATATTATGAGAATTTAACTGTAATACGAATAGTGGTTTTCTGGTAAAAACAACATGAGTTAAGTAGCACTGGAATTCAAAAATACCTTCCAGTCACTCCTTGTGTAGTTGTAGCTTGTTTGTATGGAAGTTCTTTGACGAGTCAGTGAAAGTAATATACCATGACAAATCCCCCATTAAGACAGAGGCAGATGCACCATAGTAAGGGCCAAGAGTGCTTAAGCTGGCCCTCTTAAAGATTTCACGGTGAAACGCTATTAGAGGTGGGCGACGTCACCACTTGTGCGCGCGTGAGGTCACGGGAGGAGCTGTGACGCTTCTCAGTTGACCTGAACTTCCGCTTCTCTTTCTGGATTGTTCTGGTATGTTCGAGGTCCACGGAAGTTGGGGCACAAAGAGTAAAGAAGACCCGCCCACGGAAGAGGAGAGGAGACAAATGAGAACACAGGAAAAAGGATGTGCAGATCTCCTATTGGCCAGGAAGAAAATAGAGGGAATTTTGAGAGGGAGATTCTGAAAAGGTTTTCGTGGCATTGTGGAAAGGTTTTCGTGAGATTCGGAAGCAGTTTTCGGAGGAGTCGAAAGAAGTTCTCGGAGCGGTCTGGAGAATGATTTGAAGGTCTGGAGAATGAATTGAAGGAGTTGGTGAACGATACAAAACAGAGCAGTAGTCTAATTTGGATGATAACTGCGGACGTGAGGTAGATGGAAGCAGTGATAGAAATTCTGCATATCCCGACAGCCAGTAGGAATGTTCACCTGTAAACATGGAAGCCGTAGTGAGGAAGAAGGAAGAATCACATCCTGAGAATTATATAGGCAAAGCCAGTCGAATGAGTGGTCGAACCATTGACCTACTCGAAAACCCCTCTATCCACGGAAGAAGAAACGCTGACCGGTAAAGAGTATGCGACACTGATTGATTCCAGCCGTGCAGTATCCGGTAGGGAAACACCATAATCACCGAGATCCCCAAATGAGCGCCCCCGCATTCCAGTACCTGAATGACCGATATGAAAGGAAGCCGAGCAGAGAGGGAAGTTCCAGGCCAAACAGGTAAGTGCTAGAGAGTTTACCGAAATAGGTGTACTTAATTTATTAAGGAGAGGACTTTAGGAGAAAAATGTATATATTTAAGTAATGAATATATGAATAAAGGGGTAATGTATTTAAGACGGACGCAGCCTATAATTTGAAGTGAAGCTCCTCATATAAATGCTTGCTGGAAGGAGAGGGTATGATAGTTAACTGAGAATTGTTTAATGTTGGGAAAGGTTTTTATAATATGTATGAAATTGAAGGTTGAAATTTCAATTTATTATGAGTTGATTTGTGGAGAGTATTTCTGATTTGAGTAGGGGCTAATTAATAAGTGATATATAAAGGTATAGAGGATTAACTGTTCTGAAAGGTAATGTTAAATTGAATTGATTAATATTTCCTGTTGACCTGAATGCAGAAAGGGTGTCCAATTGAATAAATGCAATTTTTTTACAAATTGGGACACGAACTCTGAAGGTTTTTGTGAGCCAGTTCATTGGCCGGTAGTTGTTGGTTTATTATACAGACTGTTCAGAAGAAGAGTGGGAAGAATCTATGTAAAGTGTATGACACGACCTATTGAAGTCCCTGTAAAGAACATGAAGAGACACCATGTCATAATGAATAATAATGTGTATTAGAATAGGATATCAGATGATGAAACAATTGAGTTTGAACAAGATAATTACACATATAAAGGTTAATGAATTAACAAGTCACCAGCCAAATATAGTTTGACCAAATACTATTGCTAATTTCTGTATGATATGTTAATAAACATTGTTTTATTTTACATTCAGTGTTGGAGTCTGTCATTCCGAAACTCAGCCAATCCTGTGGAGAAATACTTAAAATAATTAAGGTCCTCTACGAGTCAGGTAATCTTCGGAGAACAAACAAGTCAGATGCTAAGTGGGAGGATTGGACTACGGGGATATACATATAAAAAAAAGGGGATAAATTATAATAATTAAAATATAAAGAAAATTAGGGCAACCAAGAAAAACAATAATCCCACAATACCCCAGCCCCTCAATAAACAAACAACCCCCACAGTACAATAAATTACAGGGTACACCTGGCCAGCCTCCTCGTTGGCATAGTAGGGACAATGTCGGGTCCCATCAGGGGCCGGACTGCCAATTGGCCAGAAGAACAATGGGCACAACATACTACACAATACATGATCCACACACTTTTAAATCTCTGGTCTTTACAGAGTACCGTCCCTCGATACAGCGAACACTCGCGGAGATGGGAGAAATTCCTGGTACCGTTTGACCCTCAACACACAACGCAAACATCATTGCTGACCAGGTACACCCTTTCATGGCAATGGTCTTCCCCTCTGGCGGTGCCATCTTACAGTAGGATAATGCGCCATGCCACACAGCCCGGATTGCTCGAGACTGGTTCGCGGAACGTGAGGAAGACTTCCAGGTATTGCCCTGGCCTTCAAATTCCCCAGACATCAATCCTATCGTGCATCTGTGGTTTGTGTTGGAACAGCAACTCCGATCTGAGGTGTCTCAACAACGGACCTTACAGGAGTTAAAGGATCTGCTGGTCTCGTGTTGGTACCAGATACCACAAGACGCATTTAGAAATCTTGTAGCACCCATGCCTCGCCGGGTACGAGCTGTTTTGGCTGCACGTGGAGGACCAACGTCATATTGGGTAGGTGGTCATAATGTTTTGGCTCATCGGTGTAAAATAAAAGAGGATATTCATTTTATTGCCAAGTATGAATAATGATCTTCATGAATCATCCTAATTAAACAAAGTGTTTTTTTCTGGGAAGTTTACGAAATATCCTTTAAATCATTAAAACAGTGGTGAGATGGCAAAACATGAACTCTAAAATGTTTTCACATTTCTATAGACGCATTGATTTTTGTTGTCTAGGAAACTGGAGGTTTTCGTTCAACAAACAGAAAATCGACCAGAGAACCCACGCAATGTACAGACATATTTACATACTGCAAAATATATTCTATGGTACTGATGCTCCTCAAACCCTAGAACAACAAAAGCTATAGTTGCAAAAGTTTAACTGAATCCGAATGAAAATAAAAAGACATTCTACAAAAGAATTCAGAGAGAGATGGCCAGTATACCATTTAATATAATGACTTTCTCCCGTTGAAAGTAGGTCATTGATATTAAATATTTAAACCTTTATCACTTTAAACCTTTGACAGTAACCATCATTAATTCATCTGATGAATCTGTCTGAAATCATAGTAATCTTCCCCCTTTAGTATCATTGCCAGATCCACACGGAATTCTACAATTTAGTTCCAAACATGAAGGTCGCAGTATCAGAAGTGGATGGATCTACGTACTTGAAAACTGTTCCCTTTGTTTTATAGTCTCATGGCAGTTCAAAGCGTGGGACATGAACACAGACTTTCAGGTACCTAAGCCTAATGAAAGATTATTGGTTACATACTTGCAAAAGACACCTATTACTTGGTGTCTTTCCCAACGTAGAGAGAATATAAAGTTGCTGATGGTCCTAGTTCCTGATGTAGAAGGTTGATGTAGAGGATAGAGAAGGTCGCTGTAGAAAATATGTTACGGTTGGTATTGAAAATATCGTCTTTCAGCATCCACATACATCTTAGTCTACTGATCTACCAAAATGGGCAGATGCTTAACCAGATAGTAAAACTTTTGATAACTGTATCAAGATGTCAATTATGTTCCTTCAATTAAGGTTACCATGATCGTTTATACCCTTTAATTTGCCCTCCTCAAAAGCCATCCACTGATTCCTTTTCCACACAGATAATGGGAACCTGCCATGCTGGAAATATTCTCAGGAAGGACATAGCAGTTACTCCATCTTTCTGGCTGATACCATAAGGCTGATGCTCAGATTAAAGGAAGTCGTGATAATACATTCGGAATCATTTGGTAAGTATGGATATAAAATAAATAAAAAATCTTCGATTGCAATTTGTATTCAAGTTAAATACATTTAAAATAAATATTTATTTGTTCTGTGAATACCATTTTAAATGAGAAGAAGATGCGAATTACTTCGAGATAAACCAATGTTCTCAACTTTTTTTTTGCCCCATGCACCTGTTCACCATATTTCAGAATGTCATTCCCCCTTTCAAAGATTGTGTGACTCAAAAGGTGCATTCCAAAGAGATAAAAAAGTGAAATATTATCTTTATTTGACATCCAATAAAGTGTGATGTCTTGTAGATTATGGACAATCTGTAGAAATGAAGTTTGTGGAAAGATCAATATTCCAACAGTTTGAGTCTGTCAATCTGTAGACCCAATTCTCCTCCTGAAACCCTAAAATTCTCCCCTGGGAGGAAATTTCCCCCTGTTTGAGAACCAATGAGATAAACAGTGGAGGAGACATGAAATTTCCAAGTAACATCCTTCATTGATGTTGGAAAAGTTGCTTTTCAACACTCCAGAATGCTCTGATTATTGTTATACACATTGGCCATATTCCTGGGCCCCACCGTCCTGTGATGGATCTTTGCACACCACTTTCCAAACTTCGCAGAATGCAGTTCATTTTCTGCACGAAACTTTAATGATTGAGTTGATGTCCATAGTGGGACATTACCCTCAATGAACAGTATCAAATTATTGCTTGCATTTGGTACGCGCATTTTTCAGTTTTGCAGGTCTTCTTCTGAAGATGGCAACGTCATGAACAGAATAAAGAATGTTAGTTGTGAGTTTCTTTAACACTCGTTTACACGAAGTTATTTTCATTTTCATGAGTTCTTATTTAAAGTGACTGTCCTGTATTTGCAGCTGGAAGTAACAAAGCGTTCAATTACAGGAAAATACCATCTGGAAAAATTGGTGGCAACTTTACACTTGAACGGGGTGAGGACGTTGATCTTCAAAGAAAGATATTTAGAGAAGGTCGAAAAGGAATTGCCAAACAACTTTCATTATGGAAAGAAGCTAAGCATTACGCACGTGTTTTATTTCACCGAATGTCTTGGACAAGGAATGGAAGTATCTCGGAAGGTGATTATTTACAAATCATTGATTGTGTTATAGAGAAAAACTCACTAGAAGGTTAAAACTCACATAAATTTGTATTTTAAAAAATAGAACTGAACCCATCAAACGTTTGAGTGATTCATGTAACATCCATCAGATGAGAGGTTCCACTATGAATTTTTTATCTTTCCAGCATTTATCTTGGCAAGACGATTTAGTTCACTGGGTGATCTTCCTACCTCAGGTTCCTGAAGGCACTGAACCGATGGCCTATCACCCACTTAAGTTTTATGGTTGCGACTTAAATTTTTACGTGTTCTCAAGAAACTCCTCATCGGTAAGAAATTTCTAAACTTGTTTTTATTCTTGAAAACGTGAAAATTTTGATTTCTTCGAAAATTGATCTCTTCTGACATTAACTAGTTTGAATTGGATTTTCAGGTGTGGCAACTTTACTTAATCGTGTCTTCTCTGCTAATTAGAAGGATTCTCTTCCTTGACCTGCGTTCTCCGATGGTAGACTGGACAAAGTCCTGCTTAGTTCGCTGGGATTTTGGTAGGAAATGAAAATTTGTTCAATGCCAAGAAGTTCCTTTTAGTGGAATCCGCTAAAAGGAAAATATTATCATCAAAAACATTGAAAGTGCTAAATGGAAGACTGAATAATACCAATTTTTCCTTAAATTTTATTTAAGAAAGAATTTTAAGTTGAATTTTATGAAAAAACGTAGGTTGCCGGATATTTCGAAAAATGGAAAAGTTTCTTTGTTTCACCAAAGTAAGGCTATGAGGCATGTAAATACCTAAATATACATACATTGTGCCTATAAATGCGTGTGTATTCTATGTTCAGTTATGCTGGATGAAAAACCCAAATTTCAAGCGATGATGGAACAATACTCACAACAGACTAACTTGTGGCCGACTTAGTCGGTCTCCGGATTTGTTTATTCATTTATTTATTTATTGGTTATAATTTAAGAGTAACTACAAGATTAATAGTATGGTGTTGTAACTCAGTTATTTGTCGATAGGTAACCTTTCTATAGGCTTTATTGGAGCATAGTTTTTCACAGTAACCTGAAACAGGTTCAGGGTTTCTATGGTTTTTAGTGGGAACATCCTGTTTATACTTTGAAGGAGATTAGATTGTAGAGAAGTGGTCTAATTTTCAAACTCCATGATTGTCTCTGACTTCGAGGATGCGAGATGATGCCTGTTACGACTCGACCATCATAAGTACCTGTCAATAGTGTGACCAAGATATGAATATTTGTCCAAACGACAATAAACATCTATCCAAGGTGTCCACTCCATATTTGCATACGAAATACCTCTGGATACAGTGAAGGGGAACTGGAACATCTTGTTTAGCCACCTACGTATCCAATATTATATGTTTAGGAAGGGTTTAAATTACGTTTATTGAGCTGAGTACAAAATGACGTAAGCTTATAGCACAACCGGGACACCACACCCAGTAATTTATCCACTCACCAGTTGAGCATTATAAACCCCAACCAATTCTTATGTTGAGCGCCAGATGGGGGCTAATGTTTTCTTATTTGTGGTAGTGAGATGCTCAGTGAAGGATAAATTGTTTCCCTGCTAATTCCCAGATTCTTGTGATGTTCGACATTTTGGGTAGTGGAAGAAAGTTTATTTCAAAAAAGTTACAATTTTTTAACATTTCTTATTAATATTTGAGTGGTGGTGTTACGTTAATGACTAGTTCAACTGACATTACAATTCTGTTTAATTTTAGCCTTCGCACTTTGTACTTTCGCGCATCTCTGGTAAGATGAAGACAGCAAATTGCTGTATTATACAGGAGTCTGATTCCTTATCTTGGAGATCTCGTGGTGGTCTTAGCCGACCTGCAAGCTTCTTCGGTAACGTTGATTACTTTCAAGACATGAAAGGTGTTAAACTCATTGCTGGTATTAGAAGTGTAAGTATTTTTGATCGTTTCATTTGACAGAGGAGATGCTGATTTTTGACACGAGAGCTTAACCTTTTTTATTTTGTAGATGCATCCACTTATACTTTTCGAAGAAACAGAAGGTGGAAAGATGAAACCTATTGGTGGAATATATTATCTATTGGCAAATACTCTTTCGAAGAAGTTAAATTTTATGTAAGTTTGATTAAAAGTTCTCTGAGAAATGAAATTTTGATTAATTTTGATCATCAGCTTATATTTAACTTGCTGCTTAATAAAGTCCACTTGATGAGTGTCCAATAAAACTAATAACTGTTCTGTAGATATGAAATACGTACTCCAAAGGACAACGAATTTGGAAGAAAACTACCAAATGGAAACTGGACTGGACTTATAGGCATGATTTTGGAAAATATAAGTCTGTTTTCATATTTCCTTCTGAAAAAAAATGCCAAGATTGGTTGAATAGATTGAAAAACAACAGATGGTTGCGTGGATGTAATCTAAAAAGCATAAACAACGTAATTTTTATTGGTTCCTTAAGTGATAACAGATGATCAGTGGTATAAAAAACGGTATAAATTTGTATTTTTGGTACTGCATATTTAATAGGACTTCAATAATCGGACGGTAGGCAAAATGGTCTGTTTGACATTACTTGGAGTTTGAGTACATGTCCATTAAATTGGACGCCAAACAGTTAGCCGTTGTCTGCATGGAGTTTCAGAGGGCTCCTTTCATTTACCATGGCTTCTAAAGAGGTTGATTTATTTTACATCCTGCATGGTTTACAGGTGATAGCATACTGTTCTGGTGCACTTAGCAAGATCTACCTTTACTCTAAAGGTCTAAGCACGCCTCTCATCTGCAGAACCGGAGTGGGTGGGGTTAGTAAGGCACGTGCTGTACCAAGAAGTTAACTGTGAGCACGTGCTGACCGATAGTTGGTGAATTGGCCAACACACATCGGTTGCTTCGGAAATTCTACTAACTATATAGGAGTTATATACCATATTGTACTTTACAAATTGAAGACAAAAATAAATATGCTGATAGTAAGTGGAATACAGAATATTTCCTTACTCAGGACTGGGACAGGATACAATAATAATACCGGACAAGGGTTGACAAATAAACATTGAGTGCATCTTGTTTATTTTCTTGTTGGGTTGTACTACAAGACATGGCATTAAATTGTTTTGTGAACTATGAATTGATGACATAATAACTAAACTAATTGTGAGTGTTAAACAAGAATACAACATTCAGACTTTCTTTTGAGATTTGGACTCTGCAGAGATAGTAACCCGGACTTTATGGACTTGGACATCGCGGTAGCGGTCTCATTATGGCTGCTAACGTAGACCTTGTAGAGAATATTCTTCTTCAGAGTAATTCGTTGGAAAATACAGATGGTGGAGAAGGACTTCAGAGACTAACATTTGGAGAACACATTTTAAGGGCTAAGAATGCAAGTTTTTCGACCCAGGGATACACTCACGTTAAAGATTTGTGTCAAGAGATGGTCTCTTTGTGCCTGCCTGCGCAAGTATCCTTTCAATGTGATATGTAGTTTAATTAATATTTTATGTAAACTTAGTTCTTAGAAATTCTGAGCTATGTAAACAGAATATTGGTCTTAGTATTACTGAGCTGAACTTGTAGACTTGTTTCCAAGTACCTTTTTTTTTTATTTGCTTGTTTGGGAAACCCGGGGACAGGATTGGTGGGTGCGGGATTTGTACAATACAGCACACACAAGGAATAATAGACCCACGAGATAAAACCAGATTATGATATCAAGATCCCCGTAAATGATTACATCTACCCATATATTTATTTGTCTGTAAATTGCGTGTGTTCTCTAGTCGATTTCCCTGTTTGCTAGGCGAAAAAACTCCAATTTTAATAAACAAAAACCTTGTTATCTACGCCTGAGACCGACTAACTCAGCCACGGAGTGAAAAAAGCCCACTAAAGTTCCTCGCGTCATCGACGGGATTCGAACCAGGGCCATTTCTACCAGGTGTGGGGAGGACGGTGACGATACCACCGTGTTACCCGCGCAGTACCCAAGAGCTAGTCGAGGTCCGCCACAGCACATCCGCAGTTGTGGCCCACCTCCCCGTGGTGCAGACGGACATTGGGCAGGCTTTCCAGGTGATCGCCTGCCTGGTGACAAAGAGGCCAAAAACAACATAACAACACACATTTCTGGCCTTTTACAGAGTTCTGTATCCATCACAGTGTACCAAGGTGGAGATGAACTGAAGTTCAGGTGTCGTCCTACACAAGATAATATACAAGTCTATACATGCTCTATGATCTTCACAGGGGTGTCGAAAATAGGTTAGTACACAGAGGCATCTTGTAAAAAAGACAGGGCTTTTTTCATTGTATACTGAACGAATTAGAAAAACCGTTCGACGTCCCTTGTCCACGGGTACAACGATAATGGAATCATCACGTTTTAATGAGTAGAAGGACTAGTATCAGTCCCTGTCAACGAAGGTGCGGACCAATTCTACTCGGACTAGTGGTAAAAACCATATAAATCCCGCATCTACTGGAGGTAGTGCAATACCAGTGGATGCCAGTAATATCCCATACTACTGGGAGTCCAAAACAAGGTGTCAGCATAAAATCATGCCTCTAGCAAACGAGAGAAATCCTCTCACGGAATGGACTAAAGCAAAGTGTCACATTTAGGACCACCCGAAAACTAATTAGTCTGCCCATTCGTAATACTGTATGTCCGTGAATCTTCTCGGAGTTCAAGGATGCCCTCATAATTATGGCAAAGGGTTTGCCTTCTTCCTTTGCTTCTTCCTCCTTTAATATAGCTGGATAGATCCCATCCACCCCACGTGCCTTTCATATGTTCAACTTCAACAACTTCTTCTCCACTTTGCTCTCAATTATTACAAAATCATTAAGCTCCCTGCTAAAATTTAATAAGCTTCTATCCTCCACTTCTCTACAGAATTCATTTTGTGTGAATGTAGATGCAAAATACTCATTGAGCTTGTCAGCTATCCAAGCAGGATCATCAACAGTGGAATCATCGATATCAATAGGACCAATCTGATTCATCCCCTTCCTTCTAGAGTTTATATAAATAAAGAAATCCTTGCTGTTTTTCTTTGCATCCTTTGCCAAAGATCTCTCGTAATCTGCCTTCGTTTGCCTAACCTCCCTTGTGACTTGGTTACAGATCAGCTTATATCTACCATAGGCTTCTGTGTTTCCTGATAATTTACATGCATCCCATACATTTTTCTTCTCTGTCACGAGGCTAGTTAGTTCATCTGACATCCATTTAGGACTCGACCTTGAACAGTATTTCTTAGTTGGTATGAAAAGCCCAGTAGCTTCCACGATTAATACATTGAACGCTTCCAATTAAGAATTTACTGTTGGTATGTGGACATGTGTTGTATCTTATGTAAGGCTGCCCCTAAATGTTAGTTCAACTCCGCCATGGTTATCTGTGATGATACACAGAACTCTGTACAATGGCCAGAAATGAGTGTAGTGTTATGTTTAAGTAATGTGTTTTTTTAGTTGTTTCTGGTCGCTTTGCTACCAGAAAGCAGCGATCACCAGGAAAGCTGCTTCCCTTTACCCGTCCATGCCACGAGGAGGCGGGTCCAACTATGCACGTACTAAACTAAACGTAATATTTTCTGCACCCATAGGAACAAGCGCAAGTCCAATGGGTGCAGAGGTTTCCTATAATCTCGTACAATTTTAGAATAAAAAAATTTAAAATACTATTAATCAGGTGCCTCCGCAAGTAGTTAAAGAAATATAAAGGTCAACTGGATTGTTACTTGGGTGATGCGAGTATTGCCTAATTTATATTTTCTTACCTACATTTATATTTTTGGCTGGTGCAGCAAACGCCAATGCCTTTGTTGCACTGGATGTCTAAATACTAATCGTAATGCTCAATGTCACTTAGGAATCAAACGGATCCGTGCTATCACTTTTCCAAGATTTCCAAAGATTCGATATTCATGCTTTCCTCTGATTTTCCTGTTCTAGGAAGCAGACCTCTGCTTTGGATTGCTAAGCAGTTCTTCTCGAAGAGTCGCTGTTGACTTCACTGTTCCTTTCTCTGTATCTGGAACCACATTTGTAATTCGAGCTCCCAAAGAAAAACCGAAGACTTTCATTTTGTTTCATCCATTTTCAAATGAGGTAATCATGAAATATATAATGATTTTTCTCAATCATATTTAAATTGGCAGAAGGTTTTTTGAGTACTCTATTCGTTTTAATGGCAAATATCAGTAACTGAAATATTTCGATGCAAATTAATTTCATAAGATACGAAAAATCCAAGATTGCGAATCAATATATCCTGTCTGCACTTTTGTGTATTCTTCGTTGGGTTTACTTGCGATTGGTTGGAGACAGGCGAATATAGAGGCCAATCAAGATGACTGATGTCTTCACTTTTTTCCTTGAACCGCTCGCGCACAATGCTGTTTCTGGTGGGGGAAAAATGCAACATGGCCAGGTACACATGGTCTCCTAAGACCTGCCGGTAGATCCCACCAGTGAAAGATTGGACCATACGGACCAGGGATCCTACTTCTTGCCAGAAAAACATGTCCCATATGGAGGATTCGAAACCAGTGTGCTAGTCGATGAGTCCAAATACCTGGTGAAACACGCAAATGGACGTCTTCTTGTATAGTTCAAGCAACAATAGTCCATGGCACATCGTTCATTGTGTTCACTTTGATGGCTGGTTTGGTTTCTTAATATGGGTAATGTTTTTCTGGCAAGAAGTAGGAATTCTGGTGCTTATGGACTAACGTTTCACTGGTGAGAACTACCGGCAGCTCTTAGAAGACCATATGTACCTGACCAATCAGGAAACCACGTGTACGTAGCCATGTTGCATTTTTTCCAGGACAGAAGCAGGATCCTTCATAATGATAATGAGCCGGGCCACGTGGTCTACATTTGGCAAAAGTGGTTTGAGCAACACAGTGAGGACATCGCCCAGAGTATATTAATTTTTGTTAATAGCGAGATATCTGTTGCGTTTTGTTTCTAATTGCAGGTGTGGATTGCTATTGCTATTGCATTGGTGTTAAGTGCTTTTACTCTTTACGGATTGGGAACTCTGGCAGCTCGAATGATTCATTTCTCTGAACCATCTTGTGTCGGCACATTTTGGCATTTGTTTGGAGCGTTGCTTTGTAAAGGTGAGTGAAATTACACGCGCTTCTTATAGAAAACAAATACATGTGGAATTCTGAATTTCGTTTAAAACGTGTATACATTTTAACTTCTTATTTATTTATTCAATTAGAGAGATCCCTTTGACCCCTGGACAGTGAAGGCGTTCAAATAAATATAAACGCCATTTTCTACTTAGGTCGATTTCTATGGTGTTCCTTAATTTGAGGGAAAGGTCAATGAGATACAAGTTAAGTTTTGAAGGGCGCTTCCAGAAATGGTAAATTTGGGATTGTTGACCGACCCCTGTTTCTTCCTGCTGCATACAATCAAAATAGATACTTCTCTGATCATACTGAACGATCAGACTTGTTTGGCAAAAGCTGGTGAGTTCCTACCTAGGGCCCACACGGCAGCAGGCCATTAAGCAGGAACTAACCGGCCTGTATTTGTTTCTGGAATCTTGAAGTGAAGAAGGAAAGCGAGGTTCTATTTCCATGTCAAGAAACTATGATAAAGATTAGATATATGACTCTAGTTGTGGAATAGCGGTTGCTTGGAAAGGGTCTAGTCTGGATATATAATGGCTTGTTATTAACTTATTTGATTGATCCATAGCTTTAGAGCAATCAATTTTTCATGATTTGGAAGGTCAATGGAATACAATGTCATCCAGTTTACCTTCTACCTCAGCATTGCCGACCGGGCTAGCCGAGTGGGTAAAGTACCGGCCCGGCAACCCAAAGGTCGCGGTTTCGATTTCCGCCTCGGGCTTGGATCAAAGTACTGCAAAAACCTTGGGAGGTGCAATATGGCCACAGAAGCCGATGCGCCAACAACTACCAAATCAAAAAAATCAATCAAACCTCAGCATTTTAATAGAGCAACGGTAGTGCCATCTGCTAGTGTTGAATGAATTGTTGGATGATTTAATGAAATTATTTAATTAGGCAATAGGTCGTTACATACTGTGAATTTGATGGGTATCAGTGAAGTTAAAGGCCTCTTTGGATTCGGAGAGATTCAATGCTTCTATTATAGGAATTACTTCTTCGGAAGAAGTCTTGAAAATACAAGAGCTTATTTTCTTTCTAGGATTACCTTGTGTTCAGTGATTGGATTACGGGTTGGGGAAATTTTGAGTGACAAAGTTCTCCATAAGAAGCATTAGGTTGGCCATCTTGATAACAGCTGAAGGCCACTTTGAATCTGGAAGTACGAGGGTCATGTATCTTAAGAAAATTGATCTGGGAATGAATACGGACATGGGGTGGTCAGTGCGCATTACAGCAGACTGAAACTGGACCATCCGGATTTCCCTGCCACGGAATAAAAATCTGTTGCTCCACACGTGTCGCATCTCAGTATTTTGGAGATAAAATCAGGTCAATCAGAGTCGAGTTCGTGGAAAACGTTTTCTGATGAATTAAGAAATTCGAATGCCTCCAATTTCTTAATTGTTACTTTCTTTAATGTCCAAGTCTCGCAACCATAGAGTAGTGTAGACCAAATGTAGCACTCCATTATTCTTAGTCGAGGATTTAGATCCAATTGCAGATTACATAAAACGCATTTCATTTTGCAAAAGACTGATCTTGCTATTTCAACTCTTCTTTTAATTTCAGTTGAATTTGTCATTAATTTCTCTTCCTAAATACACATAACTGTTAACCTTTTCAATCATTCTCCCATTAACCATAAGTGTAAGATTTGTATAATTCTTGGGGCCAACTACCATCCATTTAGTCTGATTGGCTTTTGCGCAGTCCATCTATGGTATTTGTAGAAGATCCTCTACAAATACCATAGATGGACTGCGCAAAAGCCAATGAAACAAGCAGACAGAAAGGAATGAGAGCACCAATGGAGACGGCAGAGAGGGCCTCTCCACCTTGCATCATAAGGGATCCTGAGCCGAGAGATTTTAAGCTAGAGAAACTGGATCAGCAATGAAGATCCTACTCCTAGACATCAACAAAGCCATCAGAGCAAGAAACGTCTGCGGCGAAACCAAGCACTAGAAAGTAAGCGTTGGCAGAAGCAGTTGAGGTCCTACCCGAGATCGGAGACAGCAAAAAAGATGGTCCGAAGGCACACACGCTTAAAAATCTGAAGAGACAGTCCAGGCGATCTTCTGGTGGTCCGATATAGTCAGGAGCAGTTAGAATGGCAAGTACAGCAGAGGCAGCCTGGAAGTGTCTCTTCTGCTTGAAAAGATAGAAAGCATTGAAGGGCCCCTTGGTCTTAATCAAGGAATGAAAAGTCTGTAGGGCGGAAAGATTGCTCTGAAGAAGTAGCTGTTACCCGAGAGCAATGTATACGACATAGTTAACATAAGTTGATTTCATTCATTCGTAGCCAGGCTTTAATAGATCCGTGTCCTTTAAGCTTAAAGGTAGTCTCTAGGTTGGGAGTGAACCAGGTCAGTATACTTTTGGTAGGAACATCTGGAATGATGTTGCCTTTCTTGCGGTTTGTTGACTTCCGACCAAAGCCTCTTCTTTTCCTTGGCGAGGTTTCCATCAGATGTAGCCGAGATTCTAAGGAAATCGTTCGGCTTGTTTGTCCAAGAGTTGTGCAAAGAGCCATAGAACAGAAGACGATGTACAGGTCCACCGTTGTTTCCGGGCATAGTCGACTTATAGAAATGCTGGAGAGTCTTGACCTACTTCCTCTACGCTGCACGGTTTTAATACCTAGTGTGTTAGGATTAGAGCCAATGACTGCATCATGATTCTGATCTGCTTGGCGAAGAAGATCTCTTTTCTAAGGCTGGTCTTGCCCTGCTTCGAAGGCACATTACTGCTGATAGCTGCGCTCATCCCACGTGCCCTTGGTTGAAATGTCTTCTTGGAACTACTTTCAAACTGTCAAAAAACTGTATGGGACCAGTTCTGGGACTCCTCTTCTGGAACATAGTTTTGGGCCCCTGGCTCATGCAAAAACCTGCCAATATCTCTGCCTTCGCCTATGCCGATGATTAGATTCTTCTAATTCCAGTCGATCGCGTCTTCAACTAGAACAATCAGCCAATATAACTCTTTCTGAGCTAATCAAGAGGTCAAGTATAAATAAATTATAAACAGCTGCCACAAAAACAAACTGATTGTTGGTTTTTAAGGGCAAGTTAGATTACAGAAGACCTCCAAATATAAAGATAGACGGTAAACAAACCCCTTTTGTACCTGAATCTTGGTGTAATTTTAGATGACAGATTGACTTTCTCCTCTCATATTAATCACCTCGCCTCGAAGATTAAGACGTTCACTGCAGAAATTATCCGCATTTCCAAATCGGACTGGGGACTCAATAAGAAGACTCTCTTACGATATTATACAGCAGTATTCGTACCAATAACGACATGTGCTTCGCGAGTCTGGTTCCATAGAGCCGTTAGTGTTAAACTCAACAGGATATGGTGCTTGGACAGAGGACACTGTCCGGGCCGGCAGGACAGTGTCCTCTGCTGCACACCAGATCCTTGCTGGATTCTTACCACTAGACCTGCATGTTATCTTCAATGGACTATGCTATCGTCTAAAGAACAGAGTTCCTGGCGAGATTCTCGGCATCTCATGCAACCTAACTGCTAACATCAAAGGCGATAAACGGAGAATCTGGAATGAACTTATCAGTGTGTGGCAATCACGATGGGATTCCAGTACTATTGGTCAAGTCACCCGCTCTTTTGTTCCTGCAGTTACCTTCCCTCTCAACAAGAACGTCCGCCAATGGTTTTCTCCCAGCTTAACAATATCATATATACTAACTGGGCACGGTTCCATCAACTCCAAACTATTTCAATTTGGCTTGTCTGACACCAATTTCTGCTTGTTTGGTGTTGAGGAAACCAGGGCGCACATTCTGTATCGCTGCAACCTGTGATATGAAGACATATCTACACTACGAACTGCTGTCAGAAACTTCTCTGAAGGAAATGAAGTGGCACTGACTGAACATTCTCTATCGTTCTCAGCTCTATGTTGTTTTCAACAAAAGAAAGCAACTCTTCTCGAGTCTATCATCATCTCAACAACAAAGAACCAACCCAACCCCTGCAGTCTATCGATATCTGTAAAAACTGATATCACCTGCCATCTCCTCTTTTTTTTTCATTAGCTGGTAGTCCAGTTTGGGCAGCTGTGGATACGGGATTAGCTAGCACCCACTGGTATAGCACCACCTCCAGTGAGTGTGGTTTTCGTCCTTCCTAGGACAGACAAAGACTGCTATCTTGTAGTTCCTTGTCCACAATTTATACTTCTGATTAGTTGCGTGATGTGATTTGCTGGGTGGACATGTTACATGTTCAATTCACTTATGACGTTTTAAGTATTGATGTTAATAATGAACTAAGGATGTCAATAAAGATGTACAGGTCCAAACTAATCCGCTGGGATGACTGATTGTCCCCTTTTTAAGGAACTCGGTTATTACTGCATCGAGACAGATGATCTCTCGACAACTTATTGAAAAGTTAAAAATATGTCAGAGGGCAATGTACATCATCACGGGGAGATCACAAAATGTATTTTAGCCCATTGAGAAAAGGACGGTTCGCCAAGAATAGTCTAATTCAATAAATTTGTTTTTCTATCAGACTTTTAGCCATTCAAAATTTCAAAGCTACGATATCCGATATATTAATGAATATCTGTTTGTCTGACTTACATCTAGACGTCCGTTCTGGATTGCCATCTACAATATCGTGTCAGATTGCCGATTGCGTGTGGTTCATGTGCAACATGTTGTTTGTCGTAAGCTATGGTGGGATACTCATGTCGTTTATGGTAATGCCAGAACTGGAAAAACCCATTGAAACAGTCGAAGAACTATTCACTGCAATGGCACAAGGAAGTTACACCACCGGCGTATTGAAGGGATCGGCATCAGCTCGAGCCATTCAGGTAAGAATACTTCCGCTGGAATTCAAGGTTTTTTTGTTAACGTTTGTATTTTTTATGATTTTTACACTTTTACCACACATATCTTAGAAAGAGAACTTGGCACTTTGACTGTTATAACCGTGGCCAAGATTATTACTATTTGTTGTATTATTAGTACTATTTGTTGTATTATTAGTACTATTAGTAGTACAGTATTAGTATTAGCAGTAGTAAGGTTTTTATGAGCATCAGCGACTAAAGTCATTGATCTGTGCATATTGTCTGTAAGTTGCTGGTGTTCTATCAAAAGTAAGTTTATTATTGCTAAGACGTGCCCAGTTATATGGAAATATTCCTCCAAGAAGAAAGCAATGGTCGAGATGGAAATTAGATATCCTGCTTCATTTTTTTTAAATGTGGTCGCCCCGTGTCATAATGGGCTTGACGTTTCAATCGAATGAACCGTGCTCTAGCTTGTTTATATTGAATATAATCAGGTGGACGTTCAGTTTGTTTCCATTTTTCTGAAGAGTTTTTGCTTGTTCTTCAAAGCATATTTTACTTGTGGACTAAACCAGGAATTTGCCCGATTGAAAATTTTAATGCGCTTTGATGCTCCCTCAAGAGCAGTAAAGTGAAGCGTACCCGAGAGTGGGTCTACGACATCGTCTAAGGAGAGTTGGAAGAGATTTTGCCAGTTGAAATTCATGAGCCGTTTCAAGATTACGTCTGTTTTTATACACAGCACTTTGTTGAAAAGGTAACATCGGTGTTGTTTTCCCACCTCCAGTTCTCTTTTTATCTACACGTTTGACTTCTTAGGTTGGATTGGATTGAGAGAGTGATGTGATCAGAAGCAAAGCGAGTCGTACTGTCGGTTAATCTGATGTCTACAGTATTGTAGTGTACCAGGTCAGGGCGCTGTGTGCCTCTTGTGGGGGGCGTTTCAAGTTGTTTCATCGAGAGGGTTTCCATAGTATCATCCAATTCTCTCTTTGCATCTTTGTGCTTAGGAAGAGGCATGTTCAAATCTCCCATCACGAAAGATTCTACATTGTGTTCAAGTTTGTGACGAGCTAAGTAAGGAGTTCATTTCTGGCTTCGCTGTCCTGGTTGGGTGGAAGGTATATAATACAAATGTGAAGAAAAAGAGAGACTTGCATATTTTATTTTCTTTCGAGTCGGATGAGGAATTCCTTAATTGCTTCTGCGCTACCTTAGTTGAGGGCCTTGATGGACGTTCCTTGAAGCGTTTAACCAGGGTGCCACTGGGCCAAATGGTTTTGTCCAGCAATCGTGCTTTGCAGTTAATGGAGCATGAGATAGTGAAGGAGGAGTATGCTATGTTAACAGGTATGTGGCCCTCAGGCTTGGGGATAGCCAGGTTGGGGATTTCGGAAAGGTTTTGCCTACATCCGGTATAAATTTCTTGGTTATTGTATCTTTTCCAGAGGCCTCCCATCTCTGCTGCCAAACCTTTTGTAGGTAGGTGATGAGTCGTCTTTCTTTGGTGGGCCGGTTGTTGGTTATGTCTGTGATATAGTCTAGGAAGGTCTAGGAAGTTGTCTTCCCATTGGACAGGTTTGCAGCATGCCCCGTCGGACGACCTCCAAGTCCAGTGGAAGAGCACCTGAAAGGACCTGGAGGGTGTGCGTACTGACAGTGCGGCATGCGCGTGTGTTGGTGAGCAGCATGGAACGCTGTATCGTGTCCGGTTTCCTTTGTTTGACTACAGCCGTTGCTTTTCTGTAACCAAATGACAGCAGCGTAGGTGACGGTTGGTATAAATACTGCTCTGTAGAATAGGGTGTGGGTTCTCCTTTTTTAACACCCAGTCCCTTCTTGTTATTTTTGCGACTAATGAGTTGTAGCTTTTGAGTAGGTGAGGTTGAAAAGAGGGGTTTTTATCCACGTATACGCCGAGGTATTTTAGCTGTGCTACGAGTTTGATCGTTTTATTGTTGATCTTGATTTGTGGTGGTCTGTTCAAGTCGAGATGGCCTTTCAGGAGGATCGAATGGATCTTGGTAGGGAAGATTGCTAGTTGGTGGTGCGTTGCCCAGTCCGGCAGAGTGGAATTTGCCTATTGGCAGAGGCCTCCAATTTGGCCCTGTTATCTGCAGCTTGCATCAGTACCAAATCATCGGTATAAACCTGGGTTTTGACGTTGACGAGGTCCAAGTTCAGGACTATGCTCCAAAGAAGGGGACCGAGAACGGAGCCCTGTGGGCAGCCTCGATGGATTTGTTGGTTTACTTGGCAGTAGGGAGCTCTTACTTCGATGCTCCTTTAGGAGAGGTAGTGTTTTAGGTAACTATATACGTTTCTTGGTAGTTTAGCCTCTGTGAGTCTGCCGAGGACGCTTGGCCACCAGAGGTTGTCAAACGCCCCAGCCAAATCAATGGATATCATTAGAAAGTAGTTTTGGTTGCAAGCATTGGCAGCGTTGATTATGTTATCAAGGACATCTGTTGTGAATTTGCCCTTTTTGAAGCTGTACTGTTTGTCAGAGGAGGGACCAGAATTGTTGTAGTGGATCTCAATACGTTGTCGTAAGAGATTTTCCAAAGTTGTGCTTATGACAGACAGAAGAGAAATGGGACGGTATGATTTTGGACAGTCTTGAAATTTCGAGGGGTTCTTCAAAATTAGTCGAACATTGGCTTTTCTCCAGTCTAGAGAGAAGTATCGATTTTGGAGGCAGTTGTTAAAAAGGTTTAGGAGCAGGTCAGGTGCGTGTTCAATAGGCTTCTTGATAAGCTCCGGTTCTAGGAGGTCCAGTTCTGGAGGTTTCCTGTTCCGTAGTTTGTAGGCTACCAGGACGAGTGCGGCCTTCGTGAGGGAAGCCTCCGTTTGGTCTGTCTGGTAATTTTCATTTTCTGCGCATAGGGCGTTCTTGTTTCAATGTGTTGGGGAGTGTCGTTGTTTTGGGGATAGCATCCAGGATATTTCTAATCGATTCTTGCCATGTTTTAGCCATACAGATTTGTGGGGTCTTTGTCTAGGAAACAACTTTCCCCCTGGGGAGCTTGTTTGTGGTAATCCTGTAGACCACCACCCCCCAATGGGTTGTCATTTCCAATGATGGATACAAGGTGCTCCCAGGAGGGCTTTTTCCTCTGCCTGATCATCGCAGTATATCTATTTCTTGCTTCCCGGTAGCGCTGGTGCAGAATATTGACTTCTGCCAAAGGCCAGGATCTACGGGCGCGTTGGAAAGCTCGTCTCTTGGTATTAACTTCATATCTGAGAGTGTTCATATCTGAGAGTTCCTGGCACAACCAGGGGACGACACTAGGGGTGGGTATCTTCTTTTCGATGGCGCAGCCTTTGCGATGGCGTCAGTGACAGCTCGTTAGTATAGGTCCAGGCGTTTGGAAGATGTATTCTTTATGTCCATATTTGGTTGGATATTTTAAATGGCTTCTTTAGAGCAGTTCTTCCTAAAATGTGGCCACCATACTTATATGCAATACTCAAGATACGGACTAACCGTTGCCTTGCCCTCTTGCCTAGCATAGTTGGTAGAATCGCCGTCCTCCTCACGCCGGGTGGAAAAGACCTCAATTGGAGTCCCGTGGATGAGATCTGGAATTTCAAGGGCCTTATTCCAACGTGGATGATTTAATCGGTCTCAGGCGAGAGTAGCACGGTTTTTCTTCCGGTGACTCGCGTTTTTCGTTCAGCAAACAGAAAATTGATCAGAGAACACATGCAATTTACAGACTGTATATAGGTAAAATTGTGGCTTTAATCGATGATGCTCCTAAAACGCTAATACAACAACCACCATTGCCTTATACAATGAGATCATCACCTCCTAATCGTGGCCTGTCATTAGCATTCGCATTAGAAGAGGCATGCGATGCAAGAAAGCAAGCTTATGCAGCATCAGCCAAAAAAAACCGCTCCAATTTCACCCCTCTGTTCGTTCCAAATGCTTGTCCAGCTCAGCCTTAAATTTATTTTGGCTATCAACTTCCACAACAAAAGATGGAAGTCTCACCTGGGAAATGCTCCTCAATAATCTTGGAAACATGTGTTCATAGAAGGTACCAATGGCACTCTCCCCTTCAGTTACAAATTCCTTGTGAATCACACCCCGTTTCTCAAAAAACATGATCAGCATAGTCTTGATGTGGACTTCTATAAACAAAACGTTTTCGGCGTTGGTGATGATTTTCACTTCCATTGCGCTCTTGCGCTTTTGTCTCTGGGTCGTACTAATATATCCAACGCTCATCTCCAGTGACAATACGGTTGATCAAATTAAGATTGTCTTCACAAATCTGGATGAAATCTTGCATGATGACATTCTTCGTTGTTTCTGCTCATCAGTGAGGTGGTGCAGCCGAAACCTTCCTTTTCCCATAAATCTTCATGAATCTTGTCCTCATTCATATCCAACTCGTCCACCATAATTCTGATGGTCAAACGACGATCTGTTGCCACAAATTTCATATCATCTGTAACCTTTTACCTGGATATACATAGAAGCACACCATCTGTAAATAAGTATAAATGTTATATCATAAAAAAATAAAAACTAGTTGATCGAATTCCACTGAAGGATCTGTCAAAAGGTCTTTCATCCAAAACAGGGATTGCAGAATGCAAAGTAATTTATTACTGTGAATATTAATGTCTGCTCCAGTGATTCCATTGGGGATTGGCGACACGTTATTTTTCCTGGACATTGTTGATGTCTAGAAGAAAAATCTTGTTAACAATCACAAAGCCACCCCATGGATCGGAATGTTCAGACTGAGTGACCCTTGTGTGCAAAGGATAAACAGCAAACTTGTTATTAAGATAAAAGGTCTCTTAGAACGCAATCCGTTAAAGTGTCGTTCATCCAATTGAACTAAGAAATCGCATTTTGGAAGTTGCTGAAACTATTAAAGTAGTGCTCGAAACATAGTATATGCAGGGAATCGTGGTTTTTGAACTTCTGAACAAAGTGGACAGATGCTTTAGCTCTCTTTAGATGTTTATACACTATTTTAGGATTTATTTGTATTACTTGCATTTCTAAAAATGAAATCTTTCTTTCAGGAACTTAAACCTAATGGAGGTGTGATAACACCATGGTCCATACAGACTGTGGATTCAATGGAAGAAGGCTTAAAAATGTGTCTGGAAACAGGGAGTGCTTTCCTTGGTATTGAAAACCTTTTGCAACTTAAAGTCATCCAGTTCAATGCGAAAAAATTCTTGTTTTCTAAAAATAACTTCTTCAGTTCATCTATGGGAATAGCATTCAAGAAGAAAAGTCCATTGAAGAAACCTTTAGATAATACGTAAGTAATTCGCATCCGTTGTTTTAATCACTATAGTGATGTGGATAACTGATAACAACACAATATTTGTAATTTTATTATCGGCCCTTTACGCCTGTAGAATTGCCTGAGAAAGTCTGGAACAGTTCTAGAGGCTTCAGGATTCTGAAGTTCCATATAAGTGTTCTCTGGGAGGCCAATTGCTGCTTGGTTCTTATGGAGGCTCTTTGGCTCCATGCCGATGATTTACAGGGTGATGGGGATGGTGATTACTTGTTTGATATGCGAGATTTCTTTGGCTTCCGGTCTAAAGACTGAGTATTTCCTGATATTTTCCTCTTTGGTTTTCTGGAGGTTGCTGGTGCTGGTCACCGCTATATTGATCAGGTAGATAGCGCTTTCCTTCTTCTCGATGCTAGTTATGTCAAGTCTGTTGTGCGCGATCGTCTTGACCGTTAGTTGACACAGTCCCAGTATAGTCTGTGAGTAGAGTCTCTAATACGGTGTGACGTTCTTACTGATTCTGCAATTGCCATGTTTCTCCAATTGCCATCATAAAACAAATCAAAAAAAGTCAGGGAACATCCATTAGGGATATAACAAGCAAAACTGTTAAATGTGAGATACAATTGTACAGATAACAAGCCTGCAAGATGAGGTTGAAACTATTGCACAGTTTCTATGAGCAGCTAGCAAAAGATTCGTTGGATACTGGTCAGTTTGCTTTGAACTGTAATACGTTTGGTTCAATGAAACATGCTATCTGCATATGTGACTATTGGAATAAAACCTGGGTAATACAGAATGCAGACAGTTCTCTTTTTTGAAAAGCAATCCTACCAAGAGATTTTGAACAACATTCCTAAAAGTTTTAACTTTTTTGGAGAGGTTCTGTTGGCAATTTTTCATCCAAAATGTTCTCGAGATGCTTATGGGTGGTGACAAATGGCAAAGACACGCCATTAATCCCCCTAACCGATTTAAAATATATTGGTGAAACCTTTCACCATATTCATCGGAGGCTGCTCCCAAATTATTAGGAACAAAGTCTATAAAGGAATGTAGGAAATGAAGCTTTAAGATATATTGCATGCCAACTCTTTGTATGGTAAAATTAGTATATCTACAATTTTACTGTAATTTTCTGATTTCTCATTGCCTAAAAAGTTCGGGCAGGCGTTTTCCAACACCTTCCGGGCTCTTATTTCTGTAGCATTTAATTTTTTAGTGAATTCCTCATCTTGGAACAGCAATTTGATTTGATGATCCACAAAAATTCCCTCTTTTGTCTTGGCTTCACTGATTCCAGGAAACGTTTGCATCAAACAGGAAAATTCTTCTAGCTCGATGCAATTGAGGTAAATAGATTTTTAACTCAGCCACCAAAAGAAGATGTGTTACATTTTTCTGGCCTAGTGTAGTTTCTGACCGGTGTGACCATTTTTTACCTTGTAGTGGCAATCCTTCGCTCTGTTGTCCCACTCGCATAAAAAAGCAGCAGTATTTAGTATGCGCCTTACAATGCACTCAGCAAAACTACCACTCTTAGGTAGGCACAGATATTCAATTTGTATTCGTGATAGCATATTTTTTGCAAAAGAACCTCTAGGTTTTCGTACGTTACCTTCATGTGAACATGGGCCCATGATGTAGATGTATAATGATTTCCATTATGGAGTAAAACTGCTTTCAAACTTACCTTGGATGGGTCAATGAAAAGCCGTCTCCACTGCTCGGTGAAGTGCTCCACATTTAACTCTTTTATTAATTCCTAAACATTGTTAAAATGAACCAATCCAATTGTTTATTATAACACTTTTATAGAACATTCCACTGCGCAGCGATCCTAGTAATTGGGCCTTGGTTTGCAAGAGGTGCAAATCTTTAACCAAATCGTTCAATTCTGATTGAATTCTTAGATGCAGCTTTGCAGTATAAAGAGTTGAAAAGTCTGAATATATACTTGTTCTGGGTTCTGCAGAATCTGGAGATTCCTTTCCCGATTCTGAATCAGAGTCAAGTCCAAAAATTTCTTGTGGCTTTGGCACTGGCATTGTATCATCGTCAAGAACCGGCCTGAGAACAGAAGGCATGTTCGGATACTCTACTTTTTTTATGCTTGAATTTCGGAGAAAAACCAGAAATATTGGTCAAGCACAAGTAATAATCATTTGTGTGGTCTCGAGGTCCCCACCATATCACCGGAAGGGCAACGTTTCTAGAAGGCCATCAATGTTTCTAGAGAACTTCGTCGAAAGTTCTAGAACCTTCCACAAACACCTTGAACTTTCTTCCAAAATTTTTACTTCACTTTTAACTTTCTTAACACAATTCTCAAACATTTCGGAACGTTCTCGAATATCGTAGAAAGGTCTCGAATGTTCTAGAAAAAAATAATAAAAATAAATAGACAAAACAGATAGAAAAGATACAATTAGAGACACGGTTCTACCAAAATAGGTATTCACCAACTGGATCCATGAGTACCCAAATTGAATTTGCATTGTGAGCGAACCCTCTTGACATTTCTAAATGGTTGAAAAGCTTCAACGGATTCAAACGACTGGAGCCCGAACATGATTAGCCCATTCCGATCAGTGATTTATCTCAAGATAAGAAAGAATGATCCAGTGAAACGCCTCCAATATATTGTGGTCAACCGTATCAATATTCTAGTGGATTCATGTTTTCCGGGTGAGGAACATAAATTATAAAATCCTTGAGGGCAGAATGTCAAACTCAAAGACAGTTTATATAAGTCGAATTAGGTTTTTTCTACACCACGATATTTTAATTCATTTTAATCACTCAAATTAGGTAATAAAACTGAAGATTGTAAATAAGTTATCTGACACGTTTGTTCATGTTATAATCATTGTTGTGTTGTTGTTCTTTACAGGATCGTCAGAATATTAGAGGCTGGTCTGATGGATAAATGGTGGAAGGATATTACGGACGAGTTGGAAATAAAGTCAGCACAGCGGATTGAATCTATGGATGGAAAAAGGTCTCTTTCCCTAGAACATGTCCAGAGCGCCTTCTACCTCCTGGAGATTGGATACATCGTGTCGTGTCTAGGATTAATTGGAGAATTTGCTGCCAAAAGAAAGTGCCAGAGTATTAAAAGGAATTAATGACACCTAACAAGATATATGACATTAACTCTCAATATTATAACCTTTGCATATCATTCTCCTGTTTGCAGTGTACCGAAACTATGGTCAATATTCGAGTTACGAGTGTCTGTGGTTATCATGTATCCATGATGGTGCTTTGAATAATAAAGAAATGTGGAATTGTAAGCTCAGTTTTTATGAAAGAAAGAATGAATAAATACGCGTTTATCTGATAATATTGGTCAAATTAACGCTTGCACATATCTCAAGAGTTCTTGTTTTTTACCACAACAGAACATATTAGCAAGATGTTCTTCAGGTAGAAACGTTTCAAATGAGCGGGTAGCTAAGGCTAGGAAAGCGAGCTTAAATTACTTTAAGGGGCGTCAGGGTAGTTAACTATACAAGACCACTAAGTCTTAATTGTTTGTACAGTAATGTCAGAAGTGTCGTCAATAAAATGAGTGAATTCGAACTGCTCGTTAGGACAAGTAACGCTGACCTAATAGGGCTTACAGAAACGTGGTGCCACCCGGAGTTAGGGGATGATGAGTTCCAGTACAGTATGTACAATGTATTTAGGAAGGACAGGGAAGATTGAAGGGGTGATGGGGTCATGCTTCTTATCAAAAGCATTGTTTATTTAGATTTCAGCAAAGCATTTGACTCAATCCCACATGAGTGGTTACTTTATAAGCTGGAACAGGTTGGAATCACTGGGAAAATCCTTAGATGGATAGCAAGATGGCTTCAGGGCAGGAGGCAGAGGGTTGTAATAAATGAATATTCCTCATATTGGGTTGATGTAAGAAGTGGAGTTCCCCAAGGATCAGTATTAGGACCAAAATGTTGTTTTTGATTTTCATAAATGACATAGATGAAGCGATAGAGATCGTTATGTCTAAATTTGCAGATGTTGTAAAGATTGGTAGAGTAATTAATGATCAACGCCGAGCAGGGCTTCTTCAGAGTGACCTAGATAGACTTCAGGGATGGTCAGAAAAATGGCAGTTATGCTTTAATCCATCAAAGTGTAAGGTATTGCACATGGGGAACAGTAACCCCAATATAACTTATACACTTGATGGAGTTTAACTAAAGCGGGTAGTGGAGGAAAGGGACTTGGGTGTTACGATACGGTCAGACTTTAAGTTCTCTGGGCATTGTAGACTGGTTCCAAGGAAGGCCCATGGTGTCCTATTGATGATTTATCGAATAATCCCTAGTAGAGATAAGGACGTCATAATCCCATTATACAAGGCTATTTGTGAGACCACACTTGGAATACTGTGTTCAAGTATGCAGACCTTACCTAAAGAAAGACATTGTGCTTCTTGAAAGGGTCCGAAGACTGGTAACTCGCCTGGTGGGATCGGCAAAAAAGCGTCCATATGAGGAAACACCGCATATGTGGGTTGCAGAGCTTGGAAACTAGGCACCTTAGAGGACAATTCATTGAGGTGTTTAAGGCTCTGAGAGGCATAAGCACAATGAATGAGGACGAAATTTTCACGGTTATAAATTCTACAAGGGGCCATAATTTCAAGTTACGGGGGGTGATGTTTAGACTGAATTGCAGGAAGTTTTATTTTTGCCAACGAGTTCTATTTTTTTTTAAAACAATAAACTTCTTTATTGCTGCAAAGTATGGTACATGTACTAGTAACAATATTTCTCATCACGGCGACATGGCCAGGAGTTTTACATTATACAGGGTGATTCACTACCAGTGTGAAAAACGTGCAGGAGGTGTAGGGGGCACAAAGACGAATCACATAGCATTGCAGGGTCCGAAATGCCTTCGTGAACAGCGATCCCGCTGGAATTCAGCATTTGCGAACCGTTTCTGTTGAAGTCCTCCGGAGGGGATAATCCGCAGGCTCCAATGATTGGACGCGTTGCAGATGGTATGAACTCATTTGGTTTGTTGACAGTATCCTCCATACAGTGGATTGGGAAATACCCATCGTTGGCCTATCGCTCGAGTACTCGTACTCGGATTGCCTTCTGCAAGATGTAGCACATTCTCCTCATTGTCTGGCGCCCTCGTCGTTCGCTCTCGATTCATGGTACCTCTCGAAACAACCAGTCTCACGTAACCTTCTGTGCACACGGGCGAAAATCGTATGATGAGGAGCACGCCTGTGCGCGAAACGTTCCTGGTACAAGCGCAGAGCGGCGCGCCCGTTACAGTCCGCAGCTCCATACGCGAGGTGCATGTCGGCCAGTTCAACGTTTGAATACTCGTCCATCCTACTGCCTCGGGAACCGGTTCACAAATGCTGACTTCCAGCGGGATCGCTGTTCACGCGACCTCCCATTCAACATCCTCTACCGCATGACGAAGGCATTTTGGACCTTGCAATGCTGTGATTCCGATTCGTCTTTGTGCCCCCCTACACCTCCTGCAAGTTTGTGGCACTGGTAGTGAATCACACTGTATATGAGATTAAATAGGAAAAAATTACAGTTACATGGCAAATTATGAGTTACAAAAAATTAGACATGTAAAAATGAATTATAATATTAGGAAAATATATTTGTTTAATGCTGGAAGGAGTACCTTTTCGAGAGGTTTGAGGAGAGTGGAAGAAGTTGAGATTGGTCTCAAATCTTTTAGGCTTGTTGGCGCTTTAACTTTAGTCAGTGGACTCACAGAGTATTCATTCCATTGAGCAGGGAAAACTCGTGTGGAAAGAACAGAGTTGTAGATTGACAGCAATGCATCTAGGATGGAGGGGCTAAGGCACTTAATTATGAAATGAGGTATCTTATCTCGGCCTGCGGTACTAAATGGATGCAGGGAGTTAATAGAATATATCAGTTGCTGTCTTGTTATGGAAATTATGGAAAGGTTGTCAATAGGAGAAAATTGAGAGTTTTGGGGAGGAATTTCAGCAGAAGCGGAATTGGCTTTGAATCTTGAAATGTAGTCCGTCCAATTATCTAGATCAAGATTTGAATTAATGAGACTGTGTCTGGATCGGTACGGCGCTTTTCTTTTAGACAAGGTAGCATCGGTGTATCTCTTTATTGCTGATGCCTTGAGTCGGTTGAAAATAGCTCTTGCTCTGGAGTATAGGATTCGGTCTTGGGTTGTGCCAGAGATTTTCCACTGCCTGTGAAGGTATTGTTTGTTGTAGAAACTGCGCGCTAGATCTTTGGTCCACCAAGCTCTATTGTCCTTGGAGAAATGTGTACAGTTTTGGCTGACGCATAGAGGTGACTGTATTTATCCATCTTGTGATTAGATCAACTGCGATGATTGGGTCACATCCATCAAGCACATGCCATGGAATAGACTGTGCTGCCTCGAGGCACTTTTTGCGATCAAAAAAGTCGGAGAAAACATCATTTTCTTTTCTACAGTATTATGGCAATTGAAGCTGGGCATAGGCAGAACAAGAAGTAATACAATTGGGTCGTGATCTGATTTGAAGGACGTTTCTGGTGGAATTCGACTCTGCAAATTTAAGAACATAGAATCAAGTCGAGGCGATTGGTGCCTCTCGTTGGCTCCTCATTGATAATTGTAAACTTTAAGGGACAGACATTGTTCGTTAATCGCTGAAGGAGAGGGCTGAGATGGGGGTGGAAGGTTAAAATCGCCGCAGAGAATGTGAGTAACTGAAGGGTGTAACTTACTCATTGTCCAGCCGGTAGAATGTCAAGTGTTGCAATATCTGGAGCTGGGGGTATGGAGATTGCCGCTAAATCGATTAAACAGGCATTAAACTTCACTGTCACGAGTATTCCTTCATAAAATAAAGAGTTGCTAAATGTGATGTGTACAAATTTCAGGTTGGAATCTTTTATGAAGATGGCAACACCACCGCCTCTAGATTGAGATCTTGATGTGAAGAACGATGAAATTCCAGCGACCGGAACACAGGCTATTGACTCCTGGTCAGGTTCAAGCCATATTTCTGATAGACAAAGTATATCCATGCTTTTGGACAACAAGAGTTGTTCGAGAGTTTCAAGCTTATTTCGGAGGCTCCGGACAATTTGGTAGAAAACTGTAAGGGTGAGTTGAAAGGGAATTTTTATACGTGCTGATCTATTTGTTAATGCTTTTGAACACCTCAGCAGACTAGGCCTAGTGGAAATTATACTGTTAATTGAAAGTTATTGAAAAGCAGGGTTATGTGGTGTCCCATCAGTATGTTTATAAGCAGTAGCTGAGGCAAGAAAGTGATTGGAGCTCGATATGTGGTGCAGTGATTTTCGACAGTCGAGAGACGCTAGTGCAGTTTCACAATTAGTTAGTCATGCAGAGGGGGAGCCGTGAAGTTGAAGTGGTTCGTTTTGGGTCTTTCGATTCATAAAAAGGCCTGATTCGAGTGCCAACTGGCCACTCAGATCCACATCTGCAACAGATCTGAATGCCCGACTTTCGCAAACTGCTCTAAAGGACGAGTAATTTGGCGTTTTCTTGAGTAAATTTGCGGATACTTTGGTATGTAGTTCTTTACTCATTACCGCCTCAATATCCTCAGCAGTTGTCAGTGGCCTCAGTCAGGAAATAAAAAGGCTTCTGTGCTGGGAGGTGGGAGGCTTGCTCATTGATCTCAGAATAGAGGACGTGGAGGTACCAATCCTAATCTGACACTTTTCGTTGAAATTGGCAGGGCGACTCTTAATTTGAAAGGGTGACCTGGAGAAATGAGGGTTCTGATTGGCTGACAATTGAGGAGATGAAACAGAACGGGTAGCAGCGATTTTAGTCCAAGATTGTTTGTTCATGACAGGTGAGCAATGGTTGCCTGGATTTTTGTCCGTGAAGGTAGAGGTGTTGCTGCATTCAGACAACAGCACAGATGGTAAAACTGTGGTCAATTTTGGAGGTGGGATACTAATTTGGTGGGCCGCCACTTGTGGAACGTACCTCTGTTCACCTGCATGATATGAATTCATGACCGGGCCTTCGCTGCTTGCTACATTAGAAAATTGAGGTTCATCTGAAAGGTGATTGGCTCCCTGAGTATTTGGGCAACATTCAAATCCAGCAGGATTGTGTGAGGTCAAAATACTTAACTCTGCTGATTGGGCGGTGAATTGAGTGTTGATTCTGTTAACTGATTCATTTTTTTGGAAACGTTATGAGTTTTGAAGCATCCAGTTTTGATTTGCATATTAGTATACCGATCATTAAGAGCAGACATCAGTTTATTACGTATGTTATCTATTAACATACGTAAGAAATTGCTTTGCAGCTCATCTGCGACAGACTTACTTATTGACTCATTCTGGATTTCTGGCCTTGGGTTGTCCTGTATGGACAGTGCGGCCGTTAATACTATTCCTGGCAAAGAGATATCAGTTGAGATCGTTGCATGATTAGTGCTCCAGGTCTAGGAAACAGTTAATTTGTCATTGGTGTCTTTGGTACACGACGGTTGCAACAAGCTTTGCTACGAGAAACCACTCTCACCCCTGATACAGCCCGGTGTTTTGCAACCAATTAACTTGAGTGCTTCGTTATGACAGTTATTGAGAGTATGCGCAGGGAGGATCGATTTAGTGGTATTACGCTTCTTTGAAATTACATCAGATGGAACATGTCCCGACAGAAGCTGTTTACTGTCCATGTTATTTATATCAGAATTTTCATTCATGTTGCTATACTCAGATGGTCTGCTATTGAATGTGTCTACCCTTTTGATTTAAGTTCCATTCCGTGCACATTGCAAACATGTAGATTTCCTAAAAAGATTGAGACAACCAATTGGCCAGGTTCATGTTCCATGATTCTAAACCATGGAGGAACCCTAGATGTTGGTTGAGAATTCATATCTGATTTGGGATGAATATGTCTTTGAAATGGAGTCGGTAATTCTAATTATCTCTGAAAGGAGTTACGGAGGCACCCTCTCAGATCGGGGAATCCAACAATGTCAGTGACATTGGAATGGGAGATCTTTGATGAACACAGGTGAAATTTTTTAAATTTCGAAAACAAATTTGAAATTTGTTTCAATTTTAAAAGTTTTTGAAATTTTCAAAAACAGAGATCAACTACTGAAAACTGCGATATGGAATGTCAGAAGTTTGTATCAACCTGGGAAATTAGAAAATGTCATAAAATAACTTGAAACAGATATCCTGGGTTTAGGGAAGGTGCGATGGCCTGGACAAGGCGAATCGAGTAGAGTGAAAGACCACAAACTCATGTACTCCGGTGGAAATGAACACCACAGAGGAGTGAGAATTCTGATCACGAATTAAAAGATCTGATTCCTAAATGGATACTGGGCTTTTTCAGACAGGATAGTATTAGCACAATTTAATACTTTTCCAACACCGCTTAACATCATACAGGTTTATGCACCAACATCGTCATACACTGATGAAGAATACCAAGATGTCGTAGAAGACCTCACGTACTTCCTAAACTGGGCCAAAAGAAAAGGAATCAATGTATTTATGGGAGATTTCAACACCAAAGTGGGAACCAGCATGATTGGCAACACTGTTGGCCTTTTCAGACTGGGAACAAGAAATGAAAGGGAAGATGCACTGGTGGACCTCTGTCAAGAGCATGAAATGGTCTTTATGAACACCTGGTTCAAACTACCACCACGAAGATTATATGCATAGAAGGCCTCCAAGAATGTCCAACCAAAGATTAATCGAAACCAGGTCGACTACATCATTACCAACCAAATATTCCGAAACATCATTAAACGTGTCAAAACCTATCCTGGGGCTGATATCGTCTCGGACCAGTGCTTACTAACAGGGAAGCTGGTTATAAAATTAAGGAAAATCAATGGAAAGGAACTAAAGAAAGCCTGGGACAAAGATAAACTTAGCCAGCCTGTATATGAGAGAAATTTCACAAGCACAGCCGAAGAGCAAATTGAGGATAGTAATTTTGATCTACTAGATAGAGATCCAGATTCTGAAGGGACCTTGTTCAAGAAGATAATGACAGATGCTGCAAATGCAATTTTTGGATGGGCCCAAAGGAAAGCCAAACAGCAATGGATGACAAGTAAGATACTAGATCTAATGGAGCACAAGAAACATTATGAGAACAAAGATGTAGAAAAATATAAGATGTATGACAGTTTGATTAAAACGGAAATAAGGCAAGCGCAGCAAAATGTGCAAACTACCGCACAATAAGCCTCATAAGCCACTCCATAAAAGTCGTCTTGAAGATGATTCTACGCAGAATTGAAGGCAATATTCAAAAACAAATTGGAAAAGACCAGGTGAGTTTTAAAAAAGGAGGTTGGCACAAGAGAAGCAATATTTTCTCTGAATATACTGGCAGAAAGAGCAATTGAACACTAGCAGAACCTATTTTTCAGCTTCATTGACTTTAAAAAGGCATTCGATTGCTTGAAACATGATGTCCTCTTCCAACTCTTGAACAATGTAAACATCAATCCCAAGGAACTAAACATACTACGGTTACTATACCTTGAGCAAGAACGTGCAATTGCTGTAGAGGGAGAAAACACAGAGTGGGTACAAATCCAAAAAGGAGCGAGGCAAGGATGTGGTGTTGTCTCCTATGCTGAAACCATTATAGATCTAATTCAAGATTCTAAAGAAGGAATTACTGATAATGGTTCATTATCTCTAACCTGCGATATATAGATGATACTGGCCTCATTGCAACATCACAGGAAAAGTTGCAAACACTCCTCAACAAAGTGGTAACAGCCAGCGAACAGCTAGCTTAATTAATGCCAAAAAAACCAAAACTATGGTCATAAGCAAAAACACATTGTCTGGAATCAAAATACGATGTGGCAACTCTCCCCGTCCTCCCTACACCGGGGGTTAAAGACCCAGATTCGAATCCCGTCGATGACGCGAGGAACTTTAACAAGACACAGAAATTAGAAGCAGAATTGGTATGGCCAAAGAGGTAATTAAGAAACTTAAGAACTTCCTGTGTGACACAAAACTGCATTTTCAGAAAATATCGAATGGCCAAATGCTACACATGGACCACTCTCCTATATGGATGTGAGACCTGGATCATGAGGAAGGCAGAAATCAGGAAACTGGAAGCTTTCGAGATGTGGACGCTCAGAAGAATGCTCGAAATTCCGTGGACAAGAGCAAAAGAAAGTCCAACAAAAAAGTGGCTTGATAATATCAAAGAATGGACAGGTGGTCTTACGACCCAAGAACTATTTCACAAAGCAAGAGACAGAGTTGGCTGGAAAATGTTGTTCTCCAACTTACAAATTGGACACGGAACGTGAAGAAGAAGTAAATTTTTCATTTGTCCTCCTAGAGTCATTTAAACTGGTGTTTTGCTTGGGTTTTTTGGAGACATTGCCGAGAGCATTTATTAATAGACAATATTACATAACCGTAGAATTCTTTTCAGTATAGGGTTCAATTTTAAGAATTTATTTCTATTATACTTTTTTTTTTCTACAAACAGCCAGATCAAAATTTTAATTTACGTAGAAATATTGATGGGAAAGATTTATGCCAGTACTACTTCTGCCATCTCTGGAATAAACTTTGAGTTAAAGATCTGCTCACTACAATAAAATATCCTTTTTAATCCTTTACTTTCTGATCATCACTGGAGAAACTGAAAAATTTCGTAATTTTACAGATGCCGATCTCAGAATTCGCAATAATGGTATTTAGATTCGAATCCAATTCAGGAAGCATCCTGGGAATTTATCTTGAAGGCATTTCTTCAAGACCTTATAAAAATAATACTTTTCACGTAAAATCAAATTAAATGGCAAATAGGACCGTGCAGTGGTATCCCGGGCTTAGGTGTCGTCGGTTTTGGATAAACACCTCTTTCTTTTGTTATAACTATGTTATACCATTTAAGAAACACTTTGGGATCCCCTTCTATATCGCGGCCTGGGTGTGTCGCATCAAACACGACACCCCACACTTTTGCACGACCCTGATGGCAAAAGAACCAATGTTCCATCTACTATTTAAAGGGATTCACATCTTACATCTGTTCTGAATATTTATCGTTGTGCCATAAATGTAATCTGAAATGTAATTTTTGAATTCTTCTCTAATCTTGGATACCATAATACTCTGCACCAACAGACTCCATCAGCTATGAAGTCCCTATCTATGATCATTGAATCTGAGCGCTGAAAGCTCAGATTGCCATCATCACCAGCCTATAGACTCTTACAAGATATCACTCAGTTTTCTCTTAATAATATTTTTCCTAAAATCGCAACCAACATAATTGAATCTGGAAAACCACGAACACAAATCCCATCAGCCACCAAAGCGAGATTTGGCATCATTTTTGCCTCAAAACTCAGTATTAATCATTAATGAGCATTTTAGGTAGCCTATACGTACTTACTTCTAAATTATTAAGACTTCTTAAATACAAAAGTAAAATAGGGTTCCCACATCTTCCAGCAATGCAAAGAATAACGTCCAGGGCTCTCTAATTAAAAAGTCAGTACTTAAGAAATTGATATTCTCGTAGGAAGGACAGCTCAACTTGCACAAACCTCTTCACGCTGGATCCTTGAACAACAGGTAGTTCTTGGATACAATGTTTTCATGGTGGTTAGTTGCGTTGTCTACTTGAAAGAATCTAATTCAATCCAAATAAAAATGGAGCATTGCAAGGTGAAGATAGTCCGATAAGGCAAAACGATATTCAATTGAGGTAATGCAACCTTCTAAGTACTGATGGATACATTATATGAGTGGGTCCATATTTCCCTTGCATTTTACATTAACCCTTTTTTTTTACATAATAAATCTGTTAGTATATGTATAATTTACTTCAGAGATAATTTATCATTTTTCTTTCAGTGCTACCCCTTTTTAATTAATTACTATACTATTTCACTAACAGTCCTTCTTGTTAACTTACAGTACTTAATATATCTCTCACCTACTTCTATCTTTTTCTTTTCTTTTCCGGGGAGGTTTCAAGCTTCCATTTTAGGCTCTCAGGCTTCCTTCTGAGGATCTCCTTCATCTGCTTTCTCCTTAATCTGCCTCAGATTATTTTCCGGAACTTTTGGCTGCATGGGTCTGGCGTCCTTTCTCCATCCTGATCGGGCTACTAATTTTTTTGCTTCGCTCCGTCTAATAGGGCTGGCACTTTGCCCTCACCACCTGTTAGTTTCAATACAGGGGCTGCTTCCTACCGTCTGGGACATCAGAACTCGATGTGTTCATCAAAAGGAGCTTCTTTTTCCAGGCACCTTTGCCTTCGCTGATTTCTATCATTCCACTCCTTTACTTTCTCCATTACTTTCGTCTCTCCACCTTTAAAAAAAACACATTCACAAGGAGAAAGCTCACCGGGTGCTACCCTCGCTTCTCCGCTCCACCTTTTAAGAAACTCTTCCACAAGAAGAAAACTTCACAGGGCGCTACCCTCTCTTCTCTGCTCCACCTTTTAATTAAAACTCGTTCACAAAAAATATTTCACAGCGCTCGTTTGCATACGGGCCAATATCTTTGCCTTCCTCCATGATGGATTAGACTTTCTGCATTCGGCCACTGCCCTTGCCTTCCTATGACGGACAGGCTTATTCTCCTTACACTCCATATATTCTAAGACGTCAAAACTCAACTGTCAATGTTACTAACACATGTTTTTACTTACACTGAAGAAAAAACTCAACTGTCTGTCTATTTTAACCCATTTGCACAAACACCGACAAAATCTCAACTGTCATGTCTCTCCCCCCCCCTTTCACTCACTTTTTTTTCATCTAAATTACGTACCGCATCTATATTGAGACACGTCCTAGTTCTCAGTCTTAACCAATCTTCTCATTTCATCAAACTTTCACGCTGTCCTAATCGCCCATTTTAATTTTTCTCAAGCTGTCTCTTCAGTGCTCTATCCAACTCCTCATTTTAAGAAATTTCACACGAATTATGAATACATCTTCATCCTAATTAACTTAAATATCTTTTTTTCTAATAACTTTACAAAGTATGTTTTAAAAGCATTATCAGAATGGTGACAAAATATAAACTCCAGAGGATGGCAGAATATATGAGTGTAGTTTGTCGTTTCTAAAGATGCACAAGTTTGACTGAAAATAGAGATATTCTTCAAAGGAATTTTACACACATATAGAAAAAAAGAAAGATTGCCAGTACACAATTCTGTGCTTCAATTTAATGATTTTTCAGTTGAAAGTAGGACATTTGTATTAAATATTTAAACTTGATTCCATGTGCAAGCAAGTACGTACACACCATGTGTTTTTGATATTAACCTTCTCACGAATCAATCCCTAGTAATATTCATCCTTTAGTATGGTTGCCAGGACAAACACTGAATTCACAGTTTGGTTGGAATACGAAGGTCGCATTCGAATGCAGTATGAGAAGTGGAAAGCTAATGGATCTACTTACTTCAAAAATGTTTCTTGCGCTTTACAGTTTCGTGGCAGTTCAAGGAGTGGGACAAGACTACAGACGTCCAAGTATGTAAGCCTGATAAAAGATTATTGATTAGATATTTGAGAAAGACATCAAGTAATAGGCTTTTTGGGTCCGATATACAATATTTGTAAATGTGTGTTTGCCACCCAGTTAATGCATTTAAGGCATTAATTGACTGGGAAACCCAGGCTTGTTTTTGGATATGATAGGCAAAACATGGAACATTTTTAAATGTAGAAGATTCCGATATTTTCAATACGGTTGGTATTGAAAATATCGGATTTCACCATCCACATACCACGGCGTGCCGCTTCATCAGGCTTTAAACAGCATGGTTACTATCTGATTGCAATTCAGATTTTTTTCTAACACGCATTTCCTTCAGACAACTCCATAGGAAATTATCTTAAGAATTGAAATTAGGAGAAAAAAAGGCCACTAATTATTAGAGATAACATGGTTTCACCGATTTTAGTGAAGAACGAACATTTCTACTGATGAATGAGCATTCCATTAATGTTCAAAAATATCTCTTTCACTAGAAAAGTATTCAAATTCGAAAAGAGAGATCTGTGGCCTTTTGCTCCATGCATTTTGGCTTTCAGTGACCTAAGAAATTAACCCAAAAACTTCGTCATCATAAAAGGTATAATTAAACAGATTCTATCTCATCTCCTGTCAGGTGTGTGTGTCAAGCTAAGAAATTAAAGCTATGAGGTGTTAGTATAGTCTACTGAAAAGCTGCAGACGGTTTGTTGTTTACTGGATTAAAAAAGCACATTTTCTTGGAAATAAAATGCAACCTTCTCTCCTGAGACCGACAACCTCGGCCACGATGTGAAAAAACCTGTAAAAAGTAATTCGACCCATTGCTGGGATTCGAACTCAGGTCATTTCCGCTCGATACATAAATATTAATTTAAGTACATTCCTACCTATCCCTAAAACTACCAAAAGTCTTGCAGGTGCGTTAAACACCTACCAAACTTGGCAGATGTTTAAACAGATAGTAAAACTTTTTGGATGTCAGTTTTATATACCTATATCAAGATATCAATTATGTTTCTTCATTTAAGGTTACCTTGATCTTTTTTACCCCTTAATTTGCCCTCCTTACAAGCCACCTACTGATTCCTTTTCCACACAGATAATGGGAACCTTCCATGCTGGAAATATTCTCAGGAAGACCATAGCAGTTGCTCCATCTTTCTGGCTGATACCATAAGGCTGATGCTCAGATTAAAGGAAGTCGTGATAATACATTCTGAATCATTTGGTAAGTATGGATATAAAATAAATTAAATTTATATAAATAAAATAATAAAAAAATCTTCGATTGCAATTTGTATTCAAGTTAAATACATTTAAAATAAATATTTATTTATTCTGTGAATACCATTTTAAATGAGAAGAAGAAGAAGATGCGAATAACTTCGAGATAAACCAGTGTTCTCAACCTTTTTTTACCCCATGCACCTATTCACCATATTTTAGAATGTCATTCCCCCTTTCAAAGATTGTCTGACTCAAAAGGTGCATTCCAAAGAAATAAAGAAGTGAAATATTATCTTTATTTGACACCCAATAAAGTGTGATGTCCTGTAGATTATGGACAATCTGTAGAATTGCAGTTTGTGGAAAGATCAATGTTCCAACAGTTTGAGTCTGTCAATCAGTAGGCCCAATTCCCCTCCTGAAACACTAAAATTCTCCCCGGGGAGAGAATTCCCCCCTGTTTGAGAACCAATGAGATAAACAGTGGAGGAGACATGAAATTTCCAAGTAACATCCCTCATTCTCTGTTGTTTCTTAATTGTTCACAAAAGAAAACGAAAATTTCTCTATCGTGAATAAAACACTGCGTTGGAAGTGATGTTGGAAGAGTTGCTTTTCAACACTCCAGAATGCTCTGATTATTGTTATTCACATTGGCCATATTCCTGGGCCCTACCGTCCTGTGATGGATCTTTGCACGCCACTTTCCAAACTTCGCAGAATGCTGTTCATTTTCTGCACGAAACTTTAACGATTGAGTTGATGTCCATAGTGGAACATTACCCTCAATGAGCAGTATCAAATTACTGCTTGCATTTGGTACGCGCATTTTTCAGTTTTGCAAGTCTTCTTCTGAAGATGGCAACGTCATGAACAGAATAAAGAATGTTAGTTTTGAGTTTCTTTAACACTTTTACACGAAGTTATTTACATTTTCATGAGTTCGTATTTAAAATGACTGTCCTGTATTTGCAGCTGGAAGTAACAAAGCGTTCAATTACAGGAAAATACCATCTGGAAAAATTGGTGGCAACTTTACACTTGAACGGGGTGAGGACGTTGATCTTCAAAGAAAGATATTTAGAAAAGGTCGAAAAGGAATTGCCAAAGAACTTTCGCTATGGAAAGAAGCTAAACATTACGCACGTGTTTTATTTCACCGAATGTCTTGGACAAGGAATGGAAGTATCTCGGAAGGTGATTATTTACAAATCATTGATTGTGTTATAGAGAAAAACTCACTAAAAGGTTAAATCTCACATAAATTTGTATTTTAAAAAAAATAGAACTGAACCCATCAAACGTTTGAGTGATTCATGTAACATCCATCAGATGAGAGGTTCCACTGTATGAATGTTTTTATATTTCCAGCATTTATCTTGGCAAGACGATTTAGTTCACTGGGTGATCTTCCTACCTCAGGTTCCTGAAGGCACTGAACCGATGGCCTATCACCCACTTAAGTTTTATGGTTGCGACTTAGGTTTTTACGTTTTCTCAAGAAACTCCTCATCGGTAAGAAATTTCTAGACTTGTTTTTATTCTTGAAAACTTGAAGATTGGAATTTCTTCGAAAATTGATATCTCTTCTGATATTAACTAGTTTGGATTGGATTTTCAGGTGTGGCAACTTTACTTACATTGGTCACTACTGAATCGATTTTCGAGCTTCAAGAGAAAAGCATCATGTCTTCTGTGCTAAGAAGGATTCTCTTCCTTGACCTGCGTTCTCCGATGGTAGACTGGACAAAATCCTGCTTAGTTCGCTGGGATTTTGGTAGGAAATGAAAATTTGTTCAATGCCAAGAAGTTCCTTTTAGCGGATTCGTTCTTTGTAAAATATTATCATCAAAAATATTGAAAGTGCTAAATGGGAGAATGAATAATACCAATTTTTCCTTAAATTTTATTTAAGAAAGAATTTTAAGTTGAATTTTATGAAAAAACGAGGTTGCCGGATATTTCGAAAAATGGAAAAATTCGTTTATTTCACCAAAGTAAGGTTATGAGGCATGTAAATACCTATATATATATATACATACATTGTGCCTATAAATGCGTGTGCAGTCTATGTTCAGTTATGCTGGATGAAAGACCCAAATTTCAAGCGATGATGGCACAATACTCACAACCGACTGACTAACTTGTGGCCGACTTAGTCGGTCTCTTGATTTGTTTATTCATTCAGTTATTTATAATTGTTTTTTATAAGGTGTACAACAAGCCAGAGGGGTGTATTTACAATACACAGAATAAATGTACAAAGATATTTAATTTTTCCAATAACCTGAAACAGGTTCAGGGTTTCTACGGTATTTAGTGGGAACATCCTGTTTATACTTTTGAAGGGAATAGATTGGAGAGAAGTGGCCTAATTTTCAAACTGCGTGATTGTCTCTGACTTCGAGGATGCGAGATGAAGACTGTTAGGACTCGACCATCATATATACCTGTCAATAGTGTGACCAAGATATGAATATTTGTCCAAACGACAATAAACATCTATCCAAGGTGTCCACTCCATATTTGCATACGAAATACCTCTGGAGACAGTGAAGGGGAACTGGAAAATCGTGTTTAGCCACCTACGTATCCAATATTATATGTTTAGGAAGGGTTTAAATTACGTTTCTTGAGCTGAGTACAAAATAACGTAAGCTTATAGCACAACCGGGAAGCACAACCTCAAAATGGGAAGCATTCAAAGACCTATCTTGGAAGCTACTAGGCTTTACATACCAACTAAGAAATATTGTTCAAGGTTTAGGCCTAAATGAATGTCAGATGAACTGATGAGGCATATGGCAGAGAAGAAACATGCATGGCATACATACAAATTAACACATGACACAGAAGCCTATGATAGATACAAGTTGATCTGTAACCAAGTTACAAAGGAGGTTAGGCCGGCGAAGGCAGATTATGAGAAATCTTTTGGCAAAAGATGCAAAGAAAAACAGCAAAGAGTTCTTTACTAATGTGAAACTCTAAAAGGAAGGGGATGAATCAGATTGGTCCACTTGATATCGATGGGTCAACTGTTGATGATCCTGCTCAGGTGGCTAACAAACTAAATGAATATTTTGCATCGACATTCACACATGAGGAGTTATTCAGCGAGGGGAATCCCAGAGGTGTACTCAACTCTGGCAGTAAGGTAGGTAATCTTGTAATAACTGAGAGTAAAGTGGAGAAGAAATTGTCGAAGATAAACACAAGAAAGGCACCCGGGGTGGATGGGATCTATCCAGTTATATTAAAGGAGGCGGCAAAGGAAGTAAGCAAACCCTTAGCCATAATTATTAGAGATTCCTTATACTCACGGGAGGTGCAAATGTGACCTCAATTCACGAAGGAGGATCAAAGGCTGACACAAGTAATTATAGACCATGAGTTTAACGTCTGTTCCAGGAAAATTAATGGTGGCACTGGTTAAAGAAGCACTGCAGGATCATCTAGACAAGACTTCAGTTATAGTTCGGACACAGCATGGTTTTGTTAGGGGGAAGTCTTGCCTGACTAATTTGATTGGATACTATGATGCAGTCACAAAAGCACTGGATGCAGGGAATACCTTTTATGTTATATATTGGATCTTAGAAAAGCTTTTGATACTGTTGCACATGGAAGACTGCTGCACAAATTGAAGAAGTGTGGCATTGGAGGCAAATTGCTGCTATGGATAAAGGGGTGGTTGAGGGGGAGAAGACAGAGAGTGGTAATCAGTGGACACTGCTCATCGTGTACTAATGTTATTCGTGGAGCCTCTCAGGGTTCAGTGTTGGGTCCATTATTGTTTTCTGTATTTATAAATGATATTAATGATGGTATATCAAGCTTAATGTCCAAGTTTGCAGATGATACAAAGGTTGGCAGGGTTGTTAAGGACACTATTGACGTTATGATGTTGCAACAGGATCTGGAAAGATTGAGCAGATGGGCTGGGAGGTGGCAAATGAAGTTTAACCTTGACAAATGTAAAGTACTACATATGGGAAACAGCAACCCCAGAGCAACGTATCAACTCTGTGGTACAACACTGACAGTGGTAGAGAATGAAAGGGACTTGGGGATGGTTGTGCAGGCAAATATGAAGTTCTCTGAGCAGTGCAGACGGGCTGTAAGAGTAGCTCATGGTGTCTTGTCAATGATATACAGGAATTTTTCTAGCAGGGATCAGGAGGTGATTATTCCCTCGTATAAGGCAATGGTTAGGCCACACCTTGAGTACTGTATACAGGTCTGAGGCCTCATTTCAGGAAGGAATGCTGCTGGAACGAGTACAGAGAAGGGCAACAAGATTAGTGAATGGAACAAAGGGTTGCTCTTACGAAGAAAGGTTTAAGTTTTGCAAATTACAGTGTCTGGAGACTAGGCACTGGCGAGGTGATCTGATAGAGATGTATAAAGTCTTGAATGGTTTGAACATGCTCAATGCCGATGAGATTCTTCCTCTTGCTTAGAATAATCACCTGAGAGGGCATAAATTCAGATTGAGGAAAGACAGATGTAGGATAGATGTGCGGAAATTTGCCTTTAGACAGCGAGTAGTTGGTTGGTGAACAGACTTCCATCCCTTGTTGTGGAAGTTGATAGCCTAAATAAATTTAAGGCTCAGCTGGACAAGTATTTCGAACGAACGGAGGGGTGAAGTGGAAGTTTTTTTTTTTTTTGGTTGATGCTGCATAAGCTTGCTTTCTTGCATCATATGCCTCTATTAATGCTAATGCTAATGCTAACCGGGACAACACACCCAGTAATTTATCCACTCACCAGTTGAGCATTATAAACCCCATCCAATTCTTATGTTGAGCGCCAGATGGGGGCTAATGTTTTCTTATTTGTGGTAGTGAAATGCTCAGTGAAGGATAAATTGTTTCTCTGCTAATTCCCAGATCCTTGTGATGTTCGACATTTTGGGTAGTGGAAGAAAGTTTATTTCAAAAAAGTTACAATTTTTCAACATTTGTTATTAATATTTGAATGGTGGTGTTACGTTAATGACTAGTTCAACTGACATTATAATTCTGTTTAATTTTAGCCTTCGCACTTTGTACTTTCGCACATCTCTGGTAAGATGAAGACAGCAAATTGCTGTATTATACAGGAGTCTGATTCCTTATCTTGGAGATCTCGTGGTGGTCTTAGCCGACCTGCAAGCTTCTTCGGTAACGTTGATTACTTTCAAGACATGAAAGGTGTTAAACTCATTGCTGGTATGAGAAGTGTAAGTATTTTTGATCGTTTCATTTGACAGGAGATTCCGATTTTTTGACACGAGAGCTTAACCTTTTTTTTATTTTGTAGATGCATCCACTTATAATTTTCGAAAAAACAGAAGGTGGAAAGATGAAACCTATTGGTGGAATATATTATCTGTTGACAAATACTCTTTCGAAGAAGTTAAATTTTATGTAAGTATGATTAAAAGTTCTCTGAGAAATGAAATTTTGATTAATTTTGATGAACAGCTTATATTTAACTTGCTGCTTAATAAAGTCCACTTGATGAGTGTCCAATAAAACTAATAACTTTTCTGTAGATATGAAATACGTACTCCAAAGGACAACGAATATGGAAGAAAACTACCAAATGGAAACTGGACTGGACTTATAGGCATGATTTTGGAAAATGTAAGTCTGTTTTCATATTTCCTTCTGAACAAAAATGCCAAGATTGGTTGAATAGATTGAAAAACAACAGATGGTTACGTGGATGTAATCTAAAAAGCATAAACAACGTAATTTTTATTGGTTCATTAAGTGATAACAGATGATCAGTGGCATAAAACGGTATAAATTTGTATTTTTGGTACTGCATATTTAATAGGACTTCAATAATCGGACGGTAGGCAAAATGGTCTGTTTGACATGACTTGGAGTTTGAGTACATGTCCATTAAATTGGACGCCAAACAGTTAGCCGTTGTCTGCATGGAGTTTCAGAGGGCTCCTTTCATTTACCATGGCTTCTAAAGAGGTTGATTTATCCTACATCCTGCATGGTTTACAGGTGATAGCATACTGTTCTGGTGCACTTAGCAAGATCTACCTTTACTCTAAAGGTCTAAGCACGCCTCTCATCTGCAGAACCGGAGTGGGTGGGGTTAGTAAGGCACGTGCTGTACCAAGAAGTTAACTGTGAGCACGTGCTGACCGATAGTTATAGGATCTGGCAGACCTACAAACGCGCGAACTTTTAGCTCCTCCATAGCGAGGTTTGCCGTAACCGAGCTAACAGGAGCACCCATGGAGCACCCTTGACTTTGAAGAGATGATGCCAAATCTTTGAAATTAACTTATCCATTATGAAGATATATCGTTAATTCAAATTTTTGGAGAAATTTGAATTAACGATAAAATTTGAATTTGGGATTCTATATGAATAAGGTAAATTGGAAAAAATTTAAACAGTACCTGTACAGCATATTCAATAACGAGGAAACTGTGGCTTTGAACACCTTGTCAGCCACTGAATATGTTAACTATGTACAACAGCAGCTCGCTCTATTTAGCCATGGCGTATTCTACAAGGAAAAAGCAAAATAAAAAGTTATCAGTACCATGGTGGACTCCAGCTCTTTCCGAACTCAGAAGTCAAACTCAAAGGGCTACAACGTTGTTCCAAAGAAGTCGTTATCTTTCTGATGTAGACATTCAAATCCTGAAAGATGACTACAGGAATCAAAGGAAACAGTATCATAGGACGATTACTGAAAGTATGCTAAGTTGCTGCAAGACTTCGTTAAGAACGAAGGACCCTTGAGGTATTATATATAAGATAACAAGGAATTAACTTCTCTGTGGAGATATTTACCAAACAGTTATAAACGAAGGCCGAGAGACCGTGGACTGGCTGTGTTCTGTGGAGACTAAAATAAACTGTCTTTTCCTTAATATGACCCCCAACTAGAAGTGCAAGCTGAAATACGTGAAATACAGAACTTTGAGCTGCGGTAGTTAAACTGAATAAGAAAAGGTGTCCGTGCATTGTTCTCTTGGAAAATCAGGTAATCATTAAATTCTTTGAATGGCATCCTAACATTCTCCTAAATATATTCAACAAATGCTTCTTAGAAGGAGTCTTTCCAGTATCTTAAACTGACATCACTCAAAATCCTAAATAAACAGGAAAGAAAAAAGCAGATCCAAGAGCATATAAGCCAATATCTCTATTGGCTAACCTCGGTAAGCTCTTTGAGAGGATGATTGTACCTAGAATCCTGAAGAATTTACAGGATAATAACCTCTGTTCTAATCATCAACATGGATTTAAGAAAGGACACTCAACAGAAGATGCTATTACAACTCTGCTTAAACACATACAGGACTCACAAAGCAAATACGTCTTGGCAGTGTTCGTTGACTTTGAGGGCGCTTTCGATTCCCTTTGGTGAGAGAGCCCCCTCGGGTCATTGCGAAAGGCAAAATGTAACCAGTGAACACAAGTAATGTGTTCTTATTTTAAGGACAAGAGAATCAAAGTTTGTGCAACGCACCTTGAATATAGTACAACTATTTCCAGAGGATGCCCTCAAGGATCAATATTGGGGCCTCTCCAATGGAACGCAGTATTGGACCAGTGGCTGACGAGTGATAACGATAGATATATTAAAATAGCATATGCGGACGACCTTGTGGCAGGGCTAGATGACCTTTTCGCATGGTCTAACACGAATAAACTAAAAATTTCGGCAACAAAAACTAACTTCATGGTGTTCAAAAAAGCATTTTAATTAAGGCAGACCACCCAGAGTAACATTGAATGGACATCAACTCCCGTATGTTTCTCATACCAAATATTGATTCAAAGGTTGGCAGGCTGAAATAAATATAGCCTGGGGGGAGTCAAGACATGGAAGTATGTTTTACTGGATTACAGTAATTATGATAATGAAAGATTGGTAATTCGTGGGAAAAATTACGCACGTTAACAGAGGAAAATGTTAACCTTCTGGTAGAAACCCCAGATAATTTTGCTGCCTTAAAACGATTTCCAGTGGCAGTATTCAAGAAAAGGATCAAACTGAGGACCCTTCTCCAAGAACAAAGGTAGAAATGTGACAAAGGTAGAACGTTTTGCAGCGCCCCGGGATACAGGAATGGAGATATCAAATTCTCATAAATAATATTCTCAAATTGATGTGAAAATTTCATCCCGGAACTGACATGGGTTCATAATGGGAGAACTTCGAGTCAAAAATTGAAAAAGAGTATCTTAGAAGAGAATAAGATAAAATAAAGGCTAGAAAACATATTTTGATAATAAATCTTAATAAAGGATGGGAAATTAATGAGATACTAAAGTTACAAGTAGAAGTGGTAAAACTACAAAGAAAGTTGCGGATGATGGTGTTTAGTATAGCAGTGGATATTATTGGTAAGAATGGTAGAAACAAAAGACAAGAAACTACAGGAACCACTTCATAGATAAGTGTAGCATGTATTTCGGAAGTGTTAAGTCGGGATGTTCTTCCAGGAAAAATGGAATTATGTCCTAATGGAAGAAATTCTGCTATATAGGAGTTATATACCATATTGTACTTCACAAATTGAAGACAAAAATAAATATGCTGATAGTAAGTGGGATACAGAATATTTCCTTACTCAGGACTGGGACAGGATACAATAATAATACCGGACAAGGGTTGACAAATAAACATTGAGCGCTTTCTTGTTTATTTTCTTGTTGGGTTGTACTACAAAACATGGCATTAAATAGTTTTGTGAACTATGAATTCATGACATAATAACTAAACTAATTGTGAGTGTTAAACAAGAATACAACATTCAGACTTTCTTTTGAGATTTGGACTCTGCAGAGATAGTAACCTGGACTTTATGGACTTGGACATCACGGTAGCGGTCTCATTGTGGCTGCTAACGTAGACCTTGTAGAGAATATTCTTCTTCAGAGTAATTCGTTGGAAAATACAGATGGTGGAGAAGGACTTTAGAGACTAACATGTGGAGAACACAATTTTAGGGCTAAGAACGCAAGTTTTTCGACCCAGGGATATACTCACGTTAAACACTTGTGTGAAGAGATGGTCTCTTTGTTCCTGCCTGGCGCAATTATCCTTTCAATGTTAATATGTAGTTTAATTAATGGTATTTTTATGTAAACTTATTTCTTAGAAATTCTGAGCTATGTATACAGAATATTGGTCTTAGTATTACTGAGCTGAACTTGTAGACTTGTTTCCAAGTACCTTTTTTTTTTATTTGCTTGTTTGAGAAACCCGGGGACAGGATTGCTGGGTGCGGGATTTGTACAATACAGCACACACAAGGAATAATAGACCCACGAGATAAAACCAGATTATGATATTAAGATCCCCGTAAATGATTACATCTACCCATATATTTATTTGTCTGTAAATTGCGTCTGTTCTCTGGTCGATATGCCTGTTTGCTGAGCGACAAAACTCCAATTTCTAAAAACAAAAAACCTTGTTATCTACGCCTGAGACCGACTAACTCAGCCACGGAGTGAAAAAAGCCCATTACAGTTCCTCACGTCATCGATGGGATTCGAACCAGGGCCTTTTCTACCAGGTGTGGGGAGGACGGTGACGATACCACCGTGTTACCCGCGCAGCACCCACGAGCTAGTCGTGGTCCGCCACAGCACATACGCAGTTGTGGCCCACCTCCCCGTGGTGTAGATGGACACTGGGCAGGCTTTCCAGGTGATTGCCAGCCTGGTGACAAAGAGGCCAAAAACAACATAACAACACACATTTCTGGCCTTTTACAGAGTTCTGTATCCATCACAGTGTACCAAGGTGGAGATGAACTGAAGTTCAGGTGCTGTCCTACACAAGATAATATACAAGTCTACACATGCTCTAGGATCTTCACAGGAGAGCCGAAAATAGGTTCGTACACAGAGGTATCTTGTAAAAGAGACAGGGCTTTTTCATTGTAGTCTGAACGAATTAGAACAATCGTTCGACGTCCCTAGTCCATGGGTACAACGATAATGGAATCATCACGTTTTAATGAGTAGAGGGACTAGTATCAGTCCCTGTCAACGAAGGTGCAGGCCAATTCTACACGAGTTGTGCTAAAAACCACAGAAATCCCGCATCTACTGGAGGTATTGCAATACCAGTGGATGCCAGCAATACTCCGTACTACTGGGAGCCCAAAACAAGGTGTCAGCATAAAATCATGCCTCTAGCAAACTAGAGAAATACTCTCACGGAATGGACTAAAGTAAAGTGTCATATTTAGGACCACCCGAAAACTAATTAGTCTGCCCATACGTAATATTATATATCCGTGAATCTTCTTGGAGTCCAAGGATGCCCTCATAATTATGGCAAAGGGTTTGCCTTCTTCCTTTGCTTCTTCCTCCTTTAATATAGCTGGATAGATCCCATCCACCCCAGGTGCCTTTCATATGTTTAACTTCAACAATTTCTTCTCCACTTTGCTCTCAATTATTACAAAATCATTAAGCTTCCTGCTAGAGTTTAATAAGCTTCTGTCCTCCACTTCCCTACAGAATTCATTATGTGTCAATGTAGATGTAAAATACTCATTCAGCTTGTCAGCTATCCAAGCAGGATCATCAACAGTGGAATCATCGATATCAATAGGACCAATCTGATTCATCCCCTTCCTTCTAGAGTTTATATAAGTAAAGAAATCCTTGCTGTTTTTCTTTGCATCCTTTGCCAAAGATCTCTCGTAATCTGCCTTCGTTTGCCTAACCTCCCTTGTGACTTGGTTACAGATCAGCTTATATCTGCCATAGGCTTCTGTGTTTCCTGATAATTTACATGCATCCCATACATTTTTTTTCTCTGTCACGAGTCTTATTAGTTCATCTGACATCCATTTAGGACTCGACCTTGAACAGTATTTCTTAGTTGGTATGAAAAGCCCAGTAGATTCCAAGATTAATACATTGAACGCTTCCCATTTAGAATTTACTTTTGGTATCTGGACACGTGTTGTATCTTATGTAAGGCTGCCCCTAAATGTTAGTTCAACTCCGCCATGGTTACCTGTGATGATATACAGAAGTCTGTACAATGGCCAGAAATGAGTGTAGCCTAATGTTTAAGTAATGTGTTTTTTTAGTTGTTTCTGGTCGCTTTGCTACCAGGAAGCAGCGATCACCAGAAAAGCTGCTTCCCTTTACCCGTCCATGCCACGAGGAGGCAGGTCCAACTATGCACGTACTGAACTAAATGTAATATTTTCTGCACCCATAGGAACAAACGCAAGTCCAATGGGTGCAGAAGTGTCCTATAATCACGTACAATTTTAGAATAAAAAAATTTAAAATACTATTAATCAGGTGCCTCCGCAAGTAGTTAAAGAAATATAAAGGTCAACTGGATTGTTACTTGGGTGAGGTGAGTATTGCCTAATTTATATTTTCTTACCTACATTTAAATTTTTGGTGGTGCAGCAAACGCCAATGCCTTTCTTGCACTGTATGTCTATAATACTAATCGTAATGCTCAATGTCACTTAGGAATCAAACGGATCCGTGCTATCACTTTTCCAAGCTTTCCAAAGATTCGATATTCATGCTTTCCTCTGATTTTCCTATTCTAGGAAGCTGACCTCTGCTTTGGATTGCTAAGCAGTTCTTCTCGAAGAGTCGCTGTTGACTTCACTGTTCCTTTCTCTGTATCTGGAACCACATTTGTAATTCGAGCTCCCAAAGAGAAACCGAAGACTTTCATTTTGTTTCATCCATTTTCAAATGAGGTAATCATGAAATATATAATGATTTTTCTCGATCATATTTAAATTGGCAGAAGGTTTTTTGAGTACGCTATTCGTTTTAATGGCAAATATCAATAACTGATATATTTCGATGCAAATTAATTTCATAAGATTCGAAAAATCCAAGATTGCGAATCAATATATCCTGTTTGCACTTTTGTGTATTCTTCGTTGGGTTTACTTGAGATTGGTTGGAGACAGGCGCATATAGAGGCCAATCAAGATGACTGATGTCTTCACTTTTTCGTCGAACCGCTCGCGCACAATGTGTTTCTGTTCGGGAAAAAATGCAACATGGCCAGGTACACATGGTCTCCTAAGAGCTGCCGGTAGATCCCACCAGTGAAAGATTGGACCATACGGACCAGGGATCCTACTTCTTGCCAGAAAAACATGTCCCATATGGAGGATTCGAAACCAGTGTGCTAGTCGATGAGTCCAAATACCTGGTGAAACACGCAAATGGACGTCTTCTTGTATAGTGCAAGCAACAATAGTCCATGGCACATCGTTCATTGTGTTCACTTTGATGGCTGGTTTGGTTTCTTAATATGGGTAATGTTTTTCTGGCAAGAAGTAGGAATCCTGGTGCTTATGGACTAACGTTTCACTGGTGAGAACTACCGGCAGCTCTTAGAAGACCATGTGTACCTGACCAATCAGGAAACCACGTGTACTTAGCCATGTTGCATTTTTTCCAGGACAGAAGCAGGATCCTTCATGATGATAATGAGCCGGGCCACGTGGTCTACATTTGGCAAAAGTGGTTTGAGCAACACAGTGAGGACATCGCCCAGAGTATATTAATTTTTGTTAATAGCGAGATATCTGTTGCTTTTTGTTTCTAATTGCAGGTGTGGATTGCTATTGCTATTGCATTGGTGTTAAGTGCTTTTACTCTTTACGGATTGGGAACTCTGGCAGCTCGAATGATTCATTTCTCTGAACCATCTTGTGTCGGTACATTTTGGCATTTGTTTGCAGCGTTGCTTTGTAAAGGTGAGTGAAATTACACGCGCTTCTTATAGAAAACAAATACATGTGGAATTCTGAATTTCGTTTAAAACGTGTATACATTTTAACTTCTCATTTATTTATTCAATTTGAGACAACTCTTTAACCCCTGGACAGTGAAGGCGTTCAAATAAATATAAACGCCATTTTATACTTAGGTCGGTTTCTATGGTGTTCCTTAATTGGAGGGAAAGGTCAATGAGATACAAGTTAAGTTTTGAAGGGCGCTTCCAGAAATGGTAGATTTGGGATTGTTGACCGACCCCTGTTTCTTCCTGCTGCATACATTCATGTTTTCTATGTAAGGGATATAAAAGTGGGTGTAAATGGATGACTAAGGATTTTAGTGTTCTGTATGGGTAGATACTTCTCTGATCATACTGAAAGATCAGACTTGTTTGGCAAAAGCTGGTGAGTTCCTACCTAATGGCCCACACGGCAGCAGGCCATTAAGCAGGAACTAACCGGCCTGTATTTGTTTCTGGAATCCTTGAAGTGAAGAAGGAAAGCGAGGTTCTATTTCCATGTCAAGAAACTATGATAAAGATTATATATATATATGAGTCTAGTTGTGGAATGGAGGTTGCTTGGAAAGAGTCTAGTCTGGATATGTAAGGGCTTGTTATTAACTTATTTGATTGACGCATAGCTTCAGAGCAATCAATTTTTCATGATTCTGAAGGTCAATGGAATACAATGTCATCCAGTTTACCTTCTACCTCAGCATTTGAATAGAGCAACGGTAGTGCCATCTGCTAGTGTTCAATGAATTGTTGGATGATTTAATGAAATTATTTAATTAGGCAATAGGTTGCTACATACTGTGAATTTGATGGGTATCAGTGAAGTTGAAGGGCTCTTTGGATTCGGAGAGATTCAATGTCTTTATCGTAAAAATTACTTCTTCGGAAGAAGTCTTACAAGTACAAGAGCTTATTTTCTTTCTAGGATTACCTTGTTTTGAGTGATTTGATTAGGAGCTGTGGAGATTTTGAGTGAAAAATTCTCCATAAGAAAGCATTAGGTTGGCCATCTTGATAACAGAGAATAGAGTGCGATCACGCACTTTATTCTCCAACTCACAGAAAGCTGAAAGAGTGGACCGGTTAAATCAGAACGGTGGGGTGGACAGTGTGCATTACAGCAGACTGAAACTGGACCATCCGGATTTCCCTGCCACGGAATAGAAATCTGTTGCTCCACACGTGTCGCATCTCAGTATTTTGGAGATAAAATCAGGTCAATCAGAGTCAAGTTCGTGGAAAACGTTTTCTGATGAATTAAGAAATTGGAATGCCTCCAATTTCTTAATTGTTACTTTCTTTAATGTCCAAGTTTCGCAACCATAGAGTAGTGTGGACCAAATGTAGCACTCCATTACTCTTACTCGAAGATTTAGATCCAATTGCAGATTACATAAAACACCTTTCATTTTGCAAAAGACTGATCTTGCTATTTCAACTATTCTTTTAATTTCAGTTGAATTTGTCATTCATTTCTCTTCCTAAATAGACATAACTGTTAACTTTTTCAATCAGTCTCCCATTAACCATAAGTGTGAGATTTGTATAATTCTTGGGGCCAACTACCATCCATTTAGTCTTACTGGGATTTATCCAAAGACTCAAAGTCGAGCAGGAGATCAGGAAGTAATTACTGGGAGAAGATCTTCTACAAATACCATAGATGGACTGCACAAAAGCCAATGAAACAAGCAGACAGAAAGGAATGAGAACACCAATGGAGACGGCAGAGAGGGCCTCTCCAGCTTGCATCAGAAGGGATCCTGAGCAGAGAGATTTTAAGCTAGAGAAACTGGATCAGCAATGAAGATCCTACTCCTAGAGATCAACAAAGCCATCAGAGCAAGAAACTTCTGCGGAGAAACCAAGCGCTAGAAAGTAAGCGTCGGCAGAAGCAGTTGTGGTCCTACCCGAGATCGGAGACAGCAAAAAAGATTGTCCGAAGGCACACACGCTTAAAAATCGGAAGAGACAGTCCAGACGATCTTCCGGTGGTCCGACGTAGTCAGGAGCAGTTAGAATGGCAAGTACAGCAGAGGCAGCCTGAAAGTGTCTGTTCTGCTTCAAAAGATGGAAAGCATTGAAGGACTCCTTGGTCTTAATCAAGGAATGAAAAGTCTGTAGGGCGGAAAGATTGCTCTGAAGAAGTAGCTGTTACCCGAGAGCAATGTATACGACATAGTTAACATAAGTTGATTTCATTCATTCGTAGCCAGGCTTTAATATATCTGTGTCCTTTAAGCTTAAAGGTAGTCTCTAGGTTAGGAGTGAACCATGTCAGTATACGTTTGGTAGGAACATCTGGAATTATGTTGCCTTTCTTGCGGTTTGTTTACTTCCAACCAAAGCCTCTTCTTTTCCTTGGCGAGGTTTCCATCAGATGTAGCCGAGATTCTAAGGAAATCGTTCGGCTTGTTTGTCCAAGAGTTGTGCAAGAAGCCATAGAATAGAAGACGATGTACAGGTCCACAGTTGTTTCCGGGCATAGTCGACTTATAAAAATACCGGAGAGTCTTGACCTACTTCCTCTACGCTGCACGGTTTTAATACCTAGAGTGTTAGGATGAGAGCCAATGACTGCATCATGATTCTGATCTGATTGGCGAAGAAGATCTCTTTTATAAGGCTGGTCTTGCCTTGCTTCGGAGGCACATTACTGCTGATAGGTGCTCTCATCCCCCGTGCCCTTGGTTCAACTGTCTTCTTGGAACTACTTTCAAACTATCAAACTGTATGGGATCAGTTCTGGGACTCCTCTTCTGGAACATAGTTTTGGGCAGCTGGCTCATGCAAAAACCTAAAAATATCTCTGCCTTCGCCTATGCCGATGATTTGGTTCCTCTAATTCCAGTAAATCTCGTCTTCAACTAGAACAATCAGCCAATATAACTCTTTCTGAGCTAATCAAGTTGTCAAGTGTAAATAAATTACAAACATCTGCCACGAAACAAAACTGATGGTTGGTTTTTAAGGGCAAGTTAGATTACAGAAGACCTGCTAATATAAAGATAGACGGTAAACAAACCCATTTTGTACCTGAATCTTGGTGTAATTTTAGATGACCGGTTAATTTTCTCCTCTCATATTAATCACATCTTTGAAGATTAAGAAGTTCACTGCAGCAATTATCCGCATTTCCAATCGGACTGGGGACTAAATAAGAAGACTCTCTTACGATATTATACAGCAGTATTCGTACCAATAACGACATGTGCTTCGCGAGTCTGGTTCCATAGAGCCGTTAATGTTAAACTCAACAGGATATGGTGCTTGGACAGAGAATACTGTCCGGGCCTGCAGGGCAGTGTCCTCTGCTGCACTTCAGATCCTTGCTGGATTCTTACCACTAGACCTGCATGCCACCTTCAAAGGACTATGCTATCGTCTAAAGAACAGAGTTCCTGGCGAGATTCTCGGCATCTCATGCAACCTAACTGCAAACATCAAAGACGATAAACGGAGAATCTGGAATGAACTTATCAGTGTGTGGCAATCACGATGAGATTCCAGTAATACTGGTCAAGTCACCCGCTCTTTTGTTCTTACAGTTACCTTCCCTCTCAACAAGAACGTTCGCCAATGGTTTTCTCCCAGCTTAACAACATCGTATATACTTACTGGGCACGGCTCCATCAACTCCGAACTATTTCAATTTGGCTTGTCTGACACCAATCTCTGCTTGTGTGTTGAGGAAACCTGGGCGCACATTCTGTATCGCTGCAACCTGTACCACGACGACAGATCTACACTACAAACTGCTGTCAGCAACTTCTCTGAAGGAAACGAAATGGCTGCCTGAAAATTCCCAATCATTCTCAGCTCTACAACAATTCTCCTATGTTGTTTGTAACAAAATAAAGCAACTCTTCTCGAGTCTATCATCATCTCAACAATAAGGAACCAACTCAACACTTGCAGTGTCTATCGATATCTGTAAAAACTGATATCACCTGCCATCTCCTCTTTTTTTCATTAGCTAGTACCCCAATTTAGGCAGCTGTGGGTACGGGATTAGCTAGCACCCACTGGTATAGCACCACCTCCAGTGAGTGTGGTTTTCGTCCTTCCTAGGACAGACAAAGACTGCTATCTTGTGGTTCCTCGTCCACAATTTATACTTCTGATTAGTTGCGTGATGTGATTTGCTGTGTGGACATGTTACATGTTCAATTCTCTTATGACGTTGTAAGTATTGATGTTAATAAAGAACAAAGGAACGTTAATAAAGATGTACAGGTCCAAACGAATCCCCTGGGATGACTGACTGTCCCCTTTTTAAGGAACTCGTTTATTATTACTGCATCGAGACAGATGATCTCTCGACAGCTTTATTGAAAAGTTAAAAATATATCAGAGGGCAATGTACATCATCACGGGGAGATCACAAAATGTATTTTAGCCCATTGAGAAAAGGATGGTTCGCCAAGAAGTGTCTAATTGGATTGTGCTAGCCTTGTGGTTGGAGAACGGAAACTTATATTTCAATAAATTTGTTTTTCAATCAGTTTTTAGCCATTCAAAATTTCAAAACTACGATAACCGATATACTAATGAATATATGTTTGTCTGACTTACATCTAGACGTCCACTCTGGATTGCCATCTACAATATCGTGTCAGATTGCTGATTGCGTGTGGTTCATGTGCAACATGTTATTTGTCTTAAGCTATGGTGGGATACTCATGTCGTTTATGGTAATGCCAGAACTGGAAAAACCCATTGAAACAGTCGAAGAACTATTCACTGCAATGACACAAGGAAGTTACACCACCGGCGTATTGAAGGGATCGTCATCAGCTCGAGCCATTCAGGTAAGATACTTCAGCTGGAAGTCAGGGTTTTTTTGTTAACGTTTGTATTTTTTATGATTATTACACTTTTACCACACATATCTTAGAAGGAGGACTTGGCACTTTGACTGTTATAACCGTGGCCAATATTATTACTATTTGTTGTATTATTATTACTATCAGTAGTACAGTATTAGCAGTAGTAAGGTTTTTATGAGCATCAACGACTAAAGTCATTGATCTGTAAGTTGCATATTGTCTGTAAGTTGCATGTGTTCTGAGCTGGTTTTAGGGTCAAATAGCACCAGGTGTTTCCCCATCTCCGCGAGAATTTTTGTCTTTTGATACAGAACACTGTAAAGGCCAGAGATTTAAAAATATATGAATATTGTTGTAGTGATGTGTATCGTGTCCTCCAGCCATTTAGCCTCCAGACCCCTGCTGAGGCCTGACATTGCCCGTGTGAGACAGAATAAGTTTAAGATAGTCACTCTTGCAGGTCCTGCCACCTAATTTCCTGAGATTTCAGTGACTGGGACAAAAAAAAACACATACGCGTGGAGTGATAGTGGCAGGGACAGCGCTAGAATTTGAGGGGCCAAAAGTTGTGGGCAAAGCAATTTGGGTGTAGTTCAATTTGGACATGTAGGGCGTTTGCTGTGAAGGGGAAGAGGTAGAAGTATGGAGACAACAGAGAAGGCGACCCCAGAGAGTCAGTGAGGCAGGCTCATGCCTCACCAGGCAAAAGGAGGGCCGGCTGCTCCCTCCTGCCAAGGGAAGATAGAAAGCATAAGCATAATTTGTAATTTTACAAGGAATTAGAGAATTTAGAAATTTAGGTTTTTGTCCCATTTCAGACCAAGATGTGTCTGGACTTTTTTGACCACGCTGCCATTCACGCGTATTGATATATGGTTCTTTAGGTTTCTGCATAAACCTAACCCAAAATCAAAATTGTGTTTGGTTTTGGGCCTGGGAAGGATGCAATACCTCTGCAAAGAGCGTAGCAGAGAGGATACCACCTTGTGGGGCTCCCCTGTTGACTTGGAAGGTCTATTTGGAAATTCCATTTATGGCAGTGATGTGTCTCTGCCTCAAAAAGCTCGTTATTATTTCTAAGACGTGTCCAGTTATATGGAAATATTCCTCCAAGAAGATAGCAATGGCCGAGATGGAAATTAGATATCCTGCTTCCTTTTTTAAATGTGGTCGCACCGTGTCATAATGGGCTTGACGTTTCAATCGAATGAACCGTGCTCTAGCTTGTTTATATTGAATATAATCAGGTGGACGTTCAGTTCGTTTCCATTTTTCTGAAGAGTTTTTGCTTCTTCTTGAGAGCATATTTTACTTGTGGACTAAACCAGGAATTTGCCCGATCGAAAATTTTAATGCGTTTTGATGCTCCATCAAGAGCAGTAAAGTGAAGCGTGCCCGAGAGTGCTTCTAAGACATCGTCTAAGGAGAGTTGGAAGAGATTTTGCCAGTTGGAATTCATGAGCCGTTTCAAGATTACGTCTGTTTTCATATACAGTACTTGGTTGAAAAGGTAACATCGGTGTTGTTTTCCCACCTCCAGTTCTCTTTTTATCTACACGTTTGACTTCTTAGGTTGGATTGGATTGAGGGAGGGATGTGATTAGAAGCAAAGGGAGTCGTACTGTCGGTTAATCTGATGTCTATAGTATTGTAGTGTACCAGGTCAGAGCGCTGTGTGCTTCTTGTGGGGGGCGTTTCAAGTTGTTTCATCGAGAGGGTTTGCATAGTATCATCCAATTCGCTCTTTGCATCTTTGTGCTTAGGAAGAGGCATGTTCAAATCTCCCATCACGAAAGATTCTACATTGTGTTCAAGTTTGTGACGAGCTAAGTAAGGAGTTCATTTCTGGCTTCGCTGTCCTGGTTGGGTGGAAGGTATATAATACAAATGTGAAGAAAAAGAGAGACTTGCATATTTTATTTTCTTTCGAGTCGGATGAGGAATTCCTTAATTGCTTCTGCGCTACCTTAGTTGAGGGCCTTGATGGACGTTCCTTGAAGCGTTTAACCAGGGTGCCACTGGGCCAAATGGTTTTGTCCAGCAATCGTGCTTTGCAGTTAATGGAGAATGAGATAGTGAAGGAGAAGTATGCTGTGTTAACAGGTATGTGGCCCTCGGGCTTGGGGATAGCCAGGTTGGGGATTTCGGAAAGGTTTTGCCTACATCCGGTATAAATTTCTTGGTTATTGTATCTTTTCCAGAGGCCTCCCATCTCTGCTGCCAAACCTTTTGAAGGTAGGTGATGAGTCTTCTTTCTTTGGTGGGCCGGTTGTTGGTTATGTCTGTGATATAGTCTAGGAAGGTCTAGGAAGTTGTCTTCCCATTGGACAGGTTTGCAGCATGCCCCGTCGGACGACCTCCAAGCCCAGTGGGAGAGCACCTGCAAGGACCTGGAGGGTGTGCGTACTGACGGTGCGGCATGCGCGTGTGTTGGTGAGCAGCATGGAACGCTGTATCGTGTCCGGCTTCCTTTGTTTGACTACAGCGGTTGCTTTTCTGTAACCAAATGACAACAGCGTAGGTGACGGTTGGTATAAATACTGCTCTGTAGAATAGGGTGTGGGTTCTCCTTTTTTAACACCCAGTCCCTTCTTGTTATTTTTGCGACTAATGATGTAGCTTTTGAGTAGGTGAGGTTGAAAAAAGGGGTTTTTATCCACGTATACGCCGAGGTATGTTTGCTGTGCTACGAGTTTGATCGTTTTATTGTTGATCTTGATTTGTGGTGGTCTGTTCAAGTCGAGATGGCCTTTCAGGAGGATCGAATGGATCTTGGTAGGGAAGATTGCTAGTTGGTGGTACGTTGCCCAGTTCGGCAGGGTGGAATTTGCCTATTGGCAGAGGCCTCCAATTTGGCCCTGTTATCTGCAGCTTGCATCAGTACCAAATCATCGGTATAAACCTGGGTTTTGACGTTGACGAGGTCCAAGTTCAGGACTATGCTCCAAAGAAGGGGACCGAGAACGGAGCCCTGTGGGCAGCCTCGATGGATTTGTCGGTTTACTTGGCAGTAGGGAGCTCTTACTTCGATGCTCCTTTGGGAGGGGTAGTGTTTTAGGTAACTATATAAGTTGCTTGGTAGTTTAGCCTCTCTGAGTCTGCCGAGGACGCTTGGCCACCAGAGGTTGTCAAACGCCCCAGCAAAATCAATGGATATCATTAGAAAGTAGTTTTGGTTGCAAGCATTGGCAGCGTTGATTATGTTATCAAGGACATCTATTGTGAATTTGCCCTTTTTTGAAGCCGTACTGTTTGTCAGAGGAGAGGCCAGCATTGTTGTAGTGGATCTCAATACGTTGTCGTAAGAGATTTTCCAAAGTTTTGCTTATGACAGACAGAAGAGAAATGGGACGGTATGATTTTGGACAGTCTTGAAGTTTCGAGGGGTTCTTCAAAATTAGTCGAACATTGGCTTTTCTCCAGTCTAGAGAGAAGTATCCATTTTGGAGGCAGTTGTTAAAAAGGTTTAGGAGCAGGTCAGGTGCGTGTTCAATAGGCTTCTTGATAAGCTCCGGTTCTAGGAGGTCCAGTTCTGGGGGTTTCCTGTTCCGTAGTTTGCAGGCTACCAGGACGAGTGCGGCCTTCGAGAAGGAAGCCTCCGTTTGGTCTGTGTGGTAATTTTCATTTTCTGCGCATAGGGCGTTCTTGTTTCAATGTGTTGGGGAGTGTCATTGTTTTGGGGATAGCATCCCGGATATTTCTAATCGATTCTTGCCATGTTTTATCCATACAGATTTGTGGGGTCTTTGTCTAGGAAACAACTTTCCCCCTGGGGAGCTTGTTTGTGGTAATTCTGTAGACCACCACCCCCCAATGGGTTGTCATTTCCAATGGTGGATACAAGGTGCTCCCAGGAGGGCTTTTTCCTCTGCCTGATCATCGCAGTATATCTGTTTCTTGCTTCCCGGTAGCGCTGGTGCAGAACATTGACTTCTGCCAGAGGCCAGGATCTGCGGGCGCGTTGGAAAGCTCGTCTCTTGGTATTAACTTCATATCTGAGAGTCTGGAGTTCCTGGCACAACCAGGGGACGACACTAGGGGTGGGTATCTTCTTTTCGATGGCGCAGCCTTTGCGATGGCGTCAGTGACAGCTCGTTAGTATAGGTCCAGGCGGTTGGAAGATGTATTCTTTATGTCCATATTTGGTTGGATATTTTAAATGGCTTCTTTAGAGCAGTTCTTCCTAAAATGTGGCCACCATACTTATAGGCAATACTCAAGATACGGACTAACCGTTGCCTTGCCCTCTTGCCTAGCATAGTTGGTAGAATCGCCGTCCTCCTCACGCCGGGTGGAAAAGACCTGAATTCGAGTCCCGTGGATGAGATCTGGAATTTCAAGGGCCTTATTCCAACGTGGATAATTTAATCGGTCTCAGGCGAGAGTAGCACTGTTTTTCTTCCGGTGACTCGGGTTTTTCGTCCAGCAAACAGAAAATTGATCAGAGAACACATGCAATTTACAGAGTGTATATAGGTAAAATTGTGGCTTTAATCGATGATGCTCCTAAAACGCTAATACAACAACCACCATTGCCTTATACAATGAGATCATCACCTCCTAATCGTGGCCTGTCATTAGCATTCGCATTAGTAGAGGCATGCGATGCAAGAAAGCAAGCTTATTCAGCATCAGCCAAAACACACGCTCCAATTTCACCCCTCCGTTCTTTCCAAATGCCTGTCCAGCTCAGCTTTAAATTTATTTAGGCTATCAACTTCCACAGCAAAAGATGGAAGTCTCACCTGAAAAATGCTCCTCAATAATCTTGGAAACACGTGTCCATAGAAGGTACCAATGGCACTCCCCCCTTTAGTTACAAATTCCTTGTGAATCACACCCCGTTTCTCAAAAAACATGATCAGCATAGTCTGGATGTGGACTTCTATAAACAAAACGTTTTCGGCGTTGGTGATGATTTTCCCTTCCATTGCACTCTTGCGCTTTTGTCTCTTGGTCGTACTAATATATCTAACGCTCATCTCCAGTGACAATACGGTTGATCAAATTAAGATTGTCTTCACTAATCTGGATGAAATCTTGCATGATGACATTCTTCGTTGTTTCTGCTCATCAGTGAGGTGGTGGTGCAGCCGAAACCTTCCTTTTCCCATAAATCTTCATGAATCTTGTCCTCATTCATATCCAACTCGTCCACCATAATTCTGATGGTCAAACGACGATCTGTTGCCACAAATTTCGTATCATCTGTAACCTTTTACCTGGATATACATAGAAGCACATCATCTGTAAATAAGTATAAATGTTATATCATGAAAAAATAAAAACCAGTTGATCGAATTCCACTGGAGGATCTGTCAAAAGGTCTTTCATCCAAAACAGGGATTGCAGAATGCAAAGTAATTTATTACTGTGAATATTAATGTCTGCTCCAGTGATTCCATTTGGGATTGGCGACACGTTATTTTTCCTGGACATTGTTGATGTCTAGAAGAAAAATCTTGTTAACAATCACAAAGCCACCCCATGGATCGGAATGTTCAGACTGAGTGACCCTTGTGTGCAAAGGATAAACAGCAAACTTGTTATTAAGATAAAAGGACTCTTAGAAAGCAGTCCATTAAAGTGTCGTTCATCCAATTGAACTGAGAAATCGCATTTTGGAAGTTGCTGAAACTATTAAAGTAGTCCTCGAAACATAGTATATGCAGGGAATCGTGGTTTTTCAACTTCTGAACAAAGTGGACAGATGCTTTAGCTCTCTTTAGATGTTTATACACTATTTTAGGATTTATTTGTATTACTTGCATTTCTAAAAATGAAATCTTTCTTTCAGGAACTTAAACCTAATGGAGGTGTGATAACACCATGGTCCATACAGACTGTGAATTCAATGGAAGAAGGCTTAAAAATGAGTCTGGAAACAGGTAGTGCTTTCATTAGTACTGAAAACCTTTTGCAACTTAAAGTCATCCAGTTCAATGCGAAAAACTTCTTGTTTTCTAAAAATAACTTCTTCAGTTCATCTATGGGAATAGCACTCAAGAAGAAAAGTCCATTTAAGAAACCTTTAGATAATACGTAAGTATTTCGCATCCGTTGTTTTAATCACTATAGTGATGTGGATAACTGATAACAACACAATTTTTGTAATCTTATTATCGGCCCTTTACGCCTGTAGAATTGCCTGAGAAAGTCTGGGACAGTTCTAAAGGCTTGGGGATTCTGAAGTTCCATATGTGTTCTCTGGGAGGCCAATAGTTGCTTGGTTCTTATGGAGGCTCTTTGGCTCCATGCCGATGATTTACATGGTGATTGGGATGGTGATTACTTGTTTGATATGCCAGATTTCTTTGGCTTCCGGTCTAAAGTCTGAGTATTTCCTGATATTTTCCTGTTTGGTTTTCTGGAGGTTGCTGGTCCTGGTCACCGCTATATTGATCAGGTAGATAGCGCTTTCCTTCTTCTCGATGCTAGTTATGTCAGGTCTGTTGTGCGCGATCGTCTTGACCGTTATTTGACACAGTCCCAGTATAGTCTGTGAGTAGAGTCTCTAATACGGTCTGACTTTCTTACTGATTCTGCAATTGCCATGTTTCTCCAATTGCCATCATAAAACAAATCAAAAAAAGTTAGGGAACATCCTTTAGGAATATAACAAGCAAAACTGTTGTATGTGAGATACAAGTGTACAGATAACAAACCTGCAAGATGAGGTTGAAACTATTGTACAGTTTCTCTGAGCAGCTGGCAAAAAGATTCGTTGGATACTGGTTTCATACTTTGCTTTGAACTGTAATAAGTTTGGTTCTATGAAACATGCTATCTGCATATGTGACAATTGGAATAAAACCTCGGTAATACAGAATGCAGACAGTTCTCTTTTTTGAAAAGCAATCCTACCAAGAGGTTTTGAACAACATTCCTAAAAGTTTTAACTCTTTTTGGAGAGGTTCTGTTGGCAATTTTTCATTCAAAATGTTCTCGAGATGCTTATGGGTGGTGACAAATGGCAAAGATACGCCATTAAACCCCCTAACCGATGTAAAATATATTGGTGAAACCTTTCACCATATTCATCGGAGGCTGCTCCCAAATGTTTAGGAAAAAAGTCCATAAAGGAATGTAGGAAATGAAGCTTTAAGATATATTGCATTTCAACTCTTTGTATGGTAAAATTAGTACATCTACAATTTTACTGTAATTTTTTGATTTCTCATTGCCTAAAAAGTTCGGGCAGGCGTTTTCGAACACCTTCCGGGCTCTTATTTCTGTAGCATTTAATTTTTTTAGTGAATTCCTCATCTTGGAATAGTAATTTCATTTGAGGATCCACAAAAATTCCCTCTTTTGTCTTGGCTTCACTGATTTCAGGAAACGTTTGCATCAAACAGGAAAATTCTTCTCCTTTTATGTCCATCGCTTTCACAAATACGTTGTTATCAAACCTAGCTCGATGCAATTGAGATAAATAGATTTTTAACTCAACCACCAAAGGAAGATGTGTTACATTTTTCTGGCCTGGTGTAGTTTCTGACCGGTCTGACCATTTTTTACCTTGCAGTGGCAATCCTTTGCTCTGTTGTCCCACTCGCATAAAAAAGCAGCAGTATTTAGTGTGCGCCTTACACTGCACTCAGCAAAACTACCACTCTTAGGTAGGCACAGATATTCAATTTGTATTCGTGATAGCATATTTTTTGCAAACGAGCCTCTAGGTTTTCGTACGTTACCTTCATGTGAGCATAGGCCAATGATGTAGATGGATAATGATTTCTATTATGGAATAAAACCGCTTTCAAACTTACCTTGGATGGGTCAATGAAAAGCCAACTCCACTGCTCGGTGAAGTGCTCCACATTTAACTCTTTTATTAATTCCTAAACATTGTTACAATGAACCAATCCAATTGGTTTATTATAACACTTTTCTAGAACATTCCACTGCGCAGTGATCCTAGTAATTGGGCCTTGGTCTGCAAGAGGTGCAAATCTCTAACCAAATCGTTCAATTCTGATTGAATCCTTAGATGAAGCTTTGCAGTGTAAAGAGTTGAAAAGTCTGTATCTGTACTTGTTCTGGGTTCTGCAGATTCCGGAGATTCCCTTCCCGATTCTGAATCAGAGTCAACTCCAAAAATTCCTGGTGGCTTTGGCACTGGCATTGTATCATCGTGAAGAACCGGCCTGAGAGCAGAAGGCATGTTGGGATACTCTACTTTTTTTATGCTTGAATTTCCCAGAAAAACCAGAAATATTGGTCAAGCACAAGTAATAATCATTTGTGTGGTCTCGAGGTTCGCACCATATCACCGGAAGGGCAACGTTTCTAGAAGGCCATCAATGATTCTAGAGAACTTCGTCGAAAGTTCTAGAACCTTCCACAAACACCTCGAACTTTCTTCCACAATTTTTACTTCACTTTTAACTTTCTTAACACAATTCTCAAACGTTTCGGAACGTTCTCGAATATCGTAGAAAGCTCCCGAATGTTCTAGAAAAAAATAATAAAAATAAATAGACAAAACAGATAGAAAAGATAGATTAGAGACACGGTTCTACCAAAATAGGTATTCACCAACTGGATCCATAAGTACCAAAATTGAATTTGCATTGTGAGCGAACCCTCTTGACATTTCTAAATGGTTGAAAAGCTTCAACGGATTCAAACGACTGGAGCCCAAACATGATTAGCCCATTCCGATCAATAATTTATCTCAAGATGAAAAAGAATGATCCAGTGAAACGCCTTCAATATATTGTGGTCAACCGTATCAATATTCTAGTGGATTCATGTTTTCCAGGTGAGGAACAGAAATTATAAAATCCTTGAGGGCAGAATGTCAAACTCAAAGATAGTTTATATAAGTCCAATTAGGTGTTTTCTACACCACGACATTTTAATTCATTTTAATGACTCAAATTACATAAGAAAAGATATTTTATGTAATAAAACTGAAGATTTTAAATAAATTATCTGACATGTCTGTTCATATTATAATAATTCTAGTATTGTTATTTACAGGATAGTCAGAATATTAGAGGCTGGACTGATGGATAAATGGTGGAAGGATATTACGGACGAGTTGGAAATAAAGTCAGCACAGCGGATTGAATCTATGGATGGGAAAAGGTCTCTTTCCCTAGAACATGTCCAGAGCGCCTTCTACCTCCTGGGGATTGGATACATCGTGTCGTGTCTAGGATTAATTGGAGAATTTGCTGGCAAAAGAAAGTGCCAGAGGATTAAAAGGAATTAATGACACGAAACAAGATATATGACATTAACTCTCAATATTATAACCTTTGCATATCATTCTCCTGTTTGCAGTGTACCGAAACTATGGTCAATATTCGAGTTACGAGTGTCTGTGGTTATCATGTATCCACGATGGTGCTTTGAATAATAACGAAATGTGGAATTGTAAGCTCAGTTTTTATGAAAGAAAGAATGAATAAATACGCGTTTATCTGATAATATTGGTCAAATTAACGCTTGCACATATCTCAACAGTTCTTGTTTGTTACCACAACAGAACATATTAGCAAGATGTTCTTCAGGTAGAAACGTTTCAAATGAGCCGGTAGCTAAGGCCAGGGAAGCGAGCTTAAATTACTTTAAGGGATGTCAGGGTAGTTAACTATACAAGACCACTAAGTGTTAATTGTTTGTACAATAATGTCACAAGTGTTGTCAATAAAATGAGTGAATTCGAACTGCTCGTTAGGACAAGTAACGCTGACCTAATAGGGCTTACAGAAACGTGGTGCCACCCGGAGTTAGGGGATGATGAGTTCCAGTACGGTATGTACAATGTATTTAGGAAGGACAGGGAAGATTGAAAGGGTGATGGGGTCATGCTTCTTATCAAAAGCAGTCTGAGCATTGTTTATTTAGATTTCAGCAAAGCTTTTGACTCAATCCCACATGAGTGGTTACTTTATAAGCTGGAACAAGTTGGAATCACAGGGGAAATCCTTAGATGGATAGCAAGATGGCTTCAGGGCAGGAGGCAGAGGGTTGTGATAAATGAATATTCCTCATATTGGGTTGATGTAAGAAGTGGAGTTCCCGAAGGATCAGTATGAGGGCCACTGTTGTTTTTAATTTTCATAAATGACATCGATGAAGCGATAAAGGGGATAAAGGGCGTTATGTCTAAATTTGCAGATGTTGTAAAGATTAGTAGAGTAATTATTGATCAACGCCGAGCAGAGCTTCTTCAGAATGATCTATATAGACTTCAGGGATGGTCAGAAAAATGGCAGCTATGCTTTAATCCAGCAAAGTGTAAGTTATTGCACCTGGGGAACAATAACCCCAATATAACCTATACACTTGGTGGAGTTTAACTAAAGGCAGTAGTGGAGGAAAGGGACTTGGGTGTTACGATACCGTCAGACTTTAAGTTCACTGGGCATTGTAGACTGGTTCCAAGGAAGGCCCATATTGTCCTATTGATGATTTATCGAATAATCCCTAATAGAGATAAGGACGTCATAATCCCATTATAGAACGGTATTTGTGAGACCACGCTTGGAATACTGTATTCAGGTATGCAGACCTTACCTAAAGAAAGACATTGTGCTTCTTGAAAGGCTCCGAAGACTGGTAACTCGCCTGGTGGGATCGGCAAAAGAACGTCCATATGAGGAAACACCGCATATGTGGGTTGCAGAGCGTGGAAACTAGACACCTTAGAAGACACTTCATTGAGGTGTTTAAGGCTCTGAGAGGCATAAGCAAAATGAATAAGGACGAAATTTTCACGGTTATAAATTCTAGAACAAGGGCCATAATTTCAAGTTATGGGGGAGGAGATGTTTAGACTGGATTGCAGGAAGTTTTATTTTTGCCAGCAAGTTCTAATTTTTTTTTTAAATAATAAATTTCTTTATTGCTGCAAAGTATGGTACATGTACTAATAACAATAATTCTCATTACGTCGACATGGCCAGGAGTTTTACATTATATATGAGATTAAATAGGTAAAAAATTACAGTTACATGGCAAATTATGAGTTACACAAAATTAGACATGTAAAAATGAATTATAATATTAGGAAAATATGTTTGTTTAATGCTGGAAGGAGTACCTTTTCAAGAAGTTTGAGGAGGCTGGAAGACGTTGAGATTGGTCTGAAATCTTTTAGGCTTGTTGGCGCTTTAACCTTTGTCAGTGGACTCACAGAGTATTCATTCCATTGAGCAGGGAAAACTCGTGTGGAAAGAACTGAGTTGTAGATTGAGAGCAATGCATCTAGGATGCAGGGGCTAAGGCACTTAATTATGAAATGAGGTATGTTATCTCGGCCTGCGGTACTAGATGGACGCAGGGAGTTAATAGAATATATCAGTTGCTGTCTTGTTATGGAAATTATGGAAAGGTTGTCAATAGGAGAAAATTGAGAGTTTTGGGGAGGAATTTCAGCAGAAGCGGAATTGGCTTTGAATCTTGAAATGTAGTCCATCCATTTATCTAGATCAAGATTTGAATTAATGAGACTGTGTCTGGATGGGTATGGCGCTTTTCCTTTAGACAATGTAGCATCGGTGTATCTCTTTATTGCTGATACCTTGAGTCTGTTGAAAATAGCTCTTGCTCTTGAGTATAGGACTCGATCTTGGGTTGTGCCAGAGATTTTCCACTGCCTGTGAAGGTACTGCTTGTTGTGGAAACTGCGCGCTAGATCTTTGATCCACCAAGCTCTAGTCCTTGGAGAAATGTGTATAGTTTTGGCTGACGCATAGAGGGTGACTGTATTTATCCATCTTGTGATTAGATCAACTGCGAGGATTGGGTCACATCCATCAAGCACATGCCATGGAACAGACTGCGCTGCCTCGAGGCACTTTTTGCGATCCAGAAAGTCGGAGAAAATATCATTTTCTTTTCTGCCAGTATTATGGCAATTGAAGCTGGGCATAGGCAGAACAAGAAGTAATGCAATTGAGTCGTGATCTGATTTGAAGGACGTTTTTGTTGGAATCGACTCTGCAAATTCAAGAACATAGATTCAAGTCGAGGCGATTGGTTCCTCATTGATAATCGTAAACTTTAATGGACAGACATTGCTCGTTAGTCGCTGAAGGAGAGGGCTGAGATGGGGGTGGAAGGTTAAAATCGCCGCAGAGAATGTGAGTAACTGAATAGTGTAATTTACTCATTCTCCAGCCGGTAGAATGTCAATTGTTGCAATATCTGGAGCTGGGGGTATGGAGATTGCCGCTAAATCGATTAAACAGGCATTAAACTTCACTGTCACGAGTATTCCTTCATAAATTAAAGAGTTGTTAAATGTTACGTGTACAAATTTCAGGTTGGAATCTTTGACGAAGATGGCAACACCGCCGCCTCTACATTGAGATCTTGATATGAAGAACGATGAAAATCCAGCGACCGGAGCACAGGCTATTGACTTCTGGTCAGGTTCAAGCCATATTTCTGATAGACAAAGTATATCCATGCTTTTGGACAACAAGAGTTGTTCGCGAGTTTAAAGCTTTTTTCAGAGGCTCCGGACAATTTGGTAGAAAACTCTAAGGGTTAGTTGAAAGGGAATTTTTATACGTGCTGATCTATTTGTTGATGCTTTTGAACACTCAACAGACTAGGCCTAGTGGAAATTATACTGTTAATTGAAAGTGTTTGAAAAGCAGGGTCATGCGGCGTCACATCAGTATGTTTGTAAGCAGTAGCTGGGGCAAGAAAGTGATTGGAGCTGGACATGTGGTGCAGTGGTTTTCGACAGTCGACAGACGCTAGTGCAGGTTCACAATTAGTTAGTCATGCAGAGGGGAAGCCGTGAAGTTTAAGTGGTTGGTTTTGGGTCTTTCGATTCATAAAAAGGCCTGATTAGAATGCCAACTGGCCACTCAGATCCACATCTGCAACAGATCTGAATGCCCGACTTTAGCAAACTGCTCTAAAGGACGAGTAATTTGGCGTTTCTTGAGTAAATTTGCGGATACTTTGGTATGCAGTTCTTTACTCATTACCGCCTCAATATCCTCAGCAGTTGTCAGTGGCCTCAGTCAGGAAATAAAAAGGCTTCTGTGCTGGGAGGTGGGAGGCTTGCTCATTGATCTCAGAAGAGAGGACGTGGAGGTACCAATCCTAATCTGACACTTTTCGTTGATATTGGCAGGGTGACTCTTAATTTGAAAGGGTGACCTGGAGAAATGAGGGTTCTGATTGGCTGACAATTGAGGAGATGAAACAGAACGGGATACTAATTTGGTGGGCCGCCACTTGTGGATCGCACCTCTGTTCAGCTGCATGACATGAATTTATGACCGGGCCTTCGCTGCTTGCTACATTAGAGAATTGAGGTTCATCTGAAAGGTGATTGGCTCCCTGAGTATTTGGGCAACATTCAAATCCAGCGGGATTGTGTGAGGTCAAAATATCTAACTCTGCTGATTGGGCGGTGAATTGAGTGTTAATTCTGTTAACTGATTCATTTTTTTGGAAAAGTTACGAGTTTTGAAGCATCCAGTTTTGATTTGCATATTAGTATACCGATCATTAAGAGCAGACATCAGTTTATTACGTATGTTATCTATTAACATACGTAAGAAATTGCTTTGCAGCTCATCTGAGACAGACTTACTTATTGACTCATTCTGGATTTCTGGCCTTGGGTTGTCCTGTATGGACAGTGCGGCCGTTGATACTATTCCTGGCAAAGACATATCAGTTGAGATCGTTGCATCATTAGTGCTCCGGGTCTGGGAAACAGTTAATTTGTCTTTGGTACACGACGGTTGCAACAGGCTTTGCTACGAGAAACCTCTCTCACCCCTGATACAGCCCGGTGTTTTGCAACTAATTAACATGAGTGCTTCGTTATGACAGTTATTGAGATTATCCGCAGGGAGGATCGATTTAGCGGTATTACGCTTCTTTGAAATTACATCAGATGGAACATCTCCCGACAGAAGCTGTTTACTGTCCATGTTATTTATATCAGAATTTCCATTCATGTTGCTATACTCAGATGGTCTGCTATTGAATGTGTCTACCCTTTTGATTTAAGTTCCATTCCGTGCACATTGCAAATATGTAGATTTCCTAAAATGATTGAGACAACCAATTGGCCAGGGTCATGTTCCATGATTCTATACCATGGAGGAACCCTAGATGTTGGTTGAGAATTCATATCTGATTTGGGATGAATGTGTCTATGAAATGGAGTCGGTAATTCTAATTATCTCTGAAAGGAGTTACGGAGGCACCCTCTCAGATCGGGGAATCCAACAATGTCAGTGACATTGGAATGGGAGATCTTTGATAAACACAGGTGAAATGTTTTAAATTTCGAAAACAAATTTGAAATTTGTTTCAATTTTCAAAGTTTTTGAAATTGGCAAAAACAGAGATGAACAACTGAAAATTGCGATATGGAATGTCAGAAGTTTGTATGAAGCTAGGAAATTAGAAAATGTCACAAAAGAACTTGAAACAGATATCCTGGGTTTAGGGAAGGTGCGATGGCCTGGACAAGGCGAATCGAGTAGAGTGAAAGACCACAAACTCATATACTCCGGTGGAAATGAACACCACAGAGGAGTGAGAATTCTGATCACGAATTAAAAGATCAGATTCCTAAATGATACTGGGCTTTTTCAGACAGGATAGTATTAGCCCAATTTAATAATCTTCCAATACCGCTTAACAGCATACAGGTTTATGCACCAACGTCGTCATACACTGATGAAGAATACCAAGATGTCCTAGAAGACCTCAATTACTTCCTAAACCCGGTTAAAAGAAAAGGTATCAATGTAGTTATGGGAGATTTCAGCGCCAAAGTGGCAACCAGGCATGATTGGCAACACTATTGGCCTTTTCAATCTGGGAACAAGATATGAAAGAGAAGATGCACTGGTTGAATCTGTCAAGAGCATGAAATCGTCTTTATGAACACCTGGTTCAAACTACCACCACGAAGATTATACGCATAGAAGGCCTCCAAGGATGTCCAACCAAAGATTAATCGAAATCAGGTCGACTACATCATTACCAACCAAATATTCCGAAACATCATTAAACGTGTCAAAACCTATCCTGGAGCTGATATCGTCTCAGACCAGTGCTTACTAACAGGGAAACTGGTTATAAAATTAAAGAAAATCAATGGTAGGGAACTAAAGAAAGGCTGGGACAAAGATAAACATAGCCAACCTGTATATGGGAGACATTTCACAAGCACAGCCGAAGAGCAAGAGTATAGTAATTTAGATCTACTAGATAGAGATGCAGATTCTGAAGGGACCTTGTTCAAGAAGATAATGACAGATGCTGCATTTGGATGGGCCCAAAGGAAAGCCAAACAGCAATGGATGACAAGCGAGATACTAGATCTAATGGAGCACAGGAAATATTTTAAGAACAAAGACGTAGAAAAATATAAGATGTATGACCGTTTGATTAAAACGGAAATAAGGCAAGAGCAGCAAAATGTGCAGACTACAGCACAATAAGCCTCATAACCCACTCCATAAAAGTCGTCTGGAAGATGATTCTATGCAGAAATGAAGACAAGATTCAAGAACAAATTGGAATAGACCAGGTTGGTTTTAAAAAAGGAGGTTGGCACAAGAGAAGCAATATTTTCTCTGAGTATACTGGCAGAAAGAGCAATTGAACACTAGCAGAACCTATTTTTCAGCTTCATTGACTTTAACAAAGCATTCGGTTGCTTCAAACATGATGTCCTCTTCCAACTCTTGAACAATGTAAGCATCAATCCCAAGGAACTAAAGATACTACGGTTACTATACCTTGAGCAAGAACCTGCAATCGCTGTAGAGGGAGAAAACACAGAGTGGGTTTTCTCCCTCTACAGAAAGGAGCGAGGCAAGGATGTGTGTTGTCTGCTATGCTGAAACCATTATAAATCTAATGCAAGATTCTAAAGAAGGAATTACTGATAATGGTTCAGTTATCTGTAACCTGCGATATATAGATGATACTGCCCTCATTGTAACATCAGAGGAAAAGTTGCAAGCACTCCTCAACAAAGTGGAAACAGCCAGCGAACAGCTAGCTTAATTAATGCCACAAAGACCAAAACTATGGTCATAAGCAAAAACACATTGTCTGGAATCAAAATGCGATGTGGCAACTCTCCCCGTCCTCCCCACACCGGGGGTAAAAGACCCGGATTCGAATCCCGTCGATGACGCGAGGAACTTTAACAAGACACAGATATTAGAAGCAGAATTGGTATGGCCAAAGAGATAATTAAGAATCTTAAGAACTTCCTCTGTGACACAAAACTGCATTTTCAGAAAATATCGAATGGCCAAATGCTACACACGGACCACTCTCCCCAGATGGATGTGAGACCTGGATCATGAGGAAGGCAGAAATCAGGAAACTGGAAGCTTTCGAGATGTGGATGCTCAGAAGAATGCTCGAAATTCCGTGGACAGATCAGGTCACCAATGAGCAGGTCCTTAAGACGGCAAGGACCACAAGGACACTACTAACTACAATTGCAAAAAGAAAGACTGTCTACCTCGGGCATATTTAGGAGGCCCACAATATCACCTGCTGAGACTAATCCTGTAAAAGCAGATTAAAGGCAAAAGAGCAAAAAGAAGTCCAACAAAAAAGTGGCTTGATAATATCAAAGAATGGACAGGTGGTCTTACGACACAAGAACTATTTCACAAAGCAAGAGACAGAGTTGGCTGGAAAATGTTGGTCTCCAACGTACAAATTGGACACAGAACGTGAAGAAGACGTAAATTTTTCATTTGTCCTTTAGTCATTTAAACTGGCGGTTTGCTTGGGTTTTTCGAGGACATTGCCGAGAGCATTTATTTATAGACAATATTACATAACCGTAAAATGCTTTTCAGTATTTTTCTTTTCTTTTCTCAATTTTAAGAATTTATTTCTGTTATACTTTTTTTTTCTACAAACAGCCAGGTCAAAATTTTAATTTACGTAGAAATATTGATGAGAAAGATTTATGCCAGTACTACTTCTGCCATCTCTGGAATAAACTTTAAGTTAAGGATCTGCCCACTACAATACAATATCCTTTTTAATCCTTCACTTTCTGATCATCACTGGAGAAACTGAAAAATTTCGTAATTTTATAGATGCCTATCTCAGAATTCGCAATAATGATATTTAGATTCGCATCCAATGCAGGAAGCATCCTGGGAATTTATCTTGAAGGCATTTCTTCAAGACCTTATAATAATAATACTTTTCACATACAATCCCATTAAATGGCAAATAGGACCGTGCAGTGATATCCCGGGCTTAGGTGTCGTCGGTTTTGGACAACCCCCTGTTTCTTTTGTTATAACTATGTTATACCATTTAAGAAACACTTTGGGATCCCCTTCTATATCGTGGCCTGGGTGTGTCACATCAAACACGACACCCCACACTTTTGCACGACCCTGATGGCAAAAGATCCAATGTTCCATCTACTATTTAAAGGGATTCACATCTTAAATCTGTTCTGAATATTTATCATTGTGCCATAAATGTAATCTGAAAAATAATTTTTGAATTCTTCTCTAATCTTGGATATCATAATACTCTGCACCAACAGACATCAGCTATGAAGTCCCTACCTGTGATCATTGAATCTGAGAGCTGAAAGCTCCGTAGCCATCATCACCAGCGTATAGACTCTTACAAGATATCACTCTCAGTTTTCTCTTAATGATATTTTTCCTAAAATCGCAACCAACATAATTGAATCTGGAAATCCACGAAGACAAATCCCATCAGCCACCAAAGCGAGATTTGGCATCATTTTTGCCTAAAAACTCAGTATTAATCATTAATGAGCATTTTAGGTAGCCTATACGTACTTACTTCTAAATTATTAAGACTTCTTAAATACAAAAGTAAAATACAGTTCCCACATCTTCCAGCAATGCAAAGAATAACGTCCAGGCCTCTCTAATTAAAAAATCAGTTCGTAAGAAATTGATACTCGCGTAGGAAGGACAACTCAACTTGCACAAACCTCTTCACGCTGGAATACTTGATGCTACGCTGGATCCTTGAACAACAGGTAGTTCTTGGATACAATGTTTTCATGGTGGTTTGTTGCGTTGTCTACTTAAAATAGTCTAATTCAATCCAAATAAAAATGGAGCATTGCAAGGTGAAGATAGTCCAATAAGGCAAAAAGATATTCAATGGAGGTAATGCAACCTTCAAAGTACTGATGAATACACTGTATGAGTGGGCCCAGTCCGTACCAACAGAACATGCAACATACATGTCCTGGATGGTCCTGGATGGTCGTGTCCAGGACCATCCTCTACATAAACTTTAATGTCACACCTGGGCAAGAAGAAATTATCTCAAAGAATATAAATTTATTTACAGCTTTATGTATAAAGATAGGACATTAATTTCATACGAATTATGAATACAACTTCATCCTAATTAACCGAAATATATTTTTTAATAACTTTACAATAACTTTACAAAATATGTTTTAAAAGCATTATCAGAATGGTGACAAAATATAAACTCCAGAGGATGGCAGAATATATGAGTGTAGTTTGTCGTTTCTAAAGATGCACAAGTTTGACTGAAAATAAAGATATTCTTCAAAGGAATTTTACACACATATAGAAAAAAAGAAAGATTGCCAGTTCACAATTCTGTGCTTCAATTTAATGATTTTTTCAGTTGAAAGTAGGACATTTGTATTAAATATTTAAACTTGATTCCATGTGCAAGCAAGTACGTACACACCATGTGTTTTTGACATTAACCTTCTCACTGATCAATCTGAAGCCCTAGTAATATTCATCCTTTAGTATGGTTGCCAGGACAAACACTGAATTCACAGTTTGGTTCGAATACGAAGGTCGCATTAGAATGCAGCATGAGAAGTGGAAAGCTAATGGATCTACTTACTTCAAAAATGTTTCTTGTGATTTACAGTTTCGTGGCAGTTCAAGGAGTGGAACAAGACTACAGACGTCCAAGTATGTAAGCCTGATAAAAGATTATTGATTAGATATTTGAGAAAGACATCAAGTAATAGGCTTTTTGGGTCCGATATACAATATTTGTAAATGTGGGTTTGCCACCCAGTTAATGCATTTAAGGCATTAATTGACTGGGAAACCCAGGCTTGTTTTTGGATATGGTAGGCAAAATATGGAACATTTTAAAATGTAGAAGATTCCGATATTTTCAATACGGTTGGTATTGAAAATATCGGATTTCACCATCCACATACCACGACGTGCCGCTTCATCAGGCTTTAAACAGCACGGTTACTATCTGCCTGTAATTCAGATTTTTTTCCAGCACATTTTCTTGGAGATAAAACAATGCAACCCTCTCCTGAGACCGACAACCTCGGCCACGATGTGAAAAATCCTGTAAAAAGTTATTCGACCCATTGCTGGGATTCGAACTCTGATAATTTCCACTCGATACATAAATATTAATTCAAGGACATTCCTACTTATCCCTACAACTACAAAAAGTCTTGCAGGTGCGTTAAACACCTACCAAACTTGGCAGATATTTAACCAGATAGTAAAAATTTTTGGATGTCAGTTTTATATACCTATATCAAGATGTCAATTATGTTTCTTCATTTAAGGTTACCTTGATCTTTTTTACCCTTTAATTTGCCCTCCTCACAAGCCATCTACTCGTTCCTTTTTGCACACAGATAATGGAAACCTTCCATGCTGGAAATATTCTCAGGAAGACCATAGCAGTTACTCCATCTTTCTGACTGATACCATAAAGCTGATGCTCAGATTAAAGGAAGTCGTGATAATACATTCGGAATCATTTGGTAAGTATGGATATAAAATAATCTTTATATAAATAATGCATAATATATAAATAATATACCTTCGATTGCATTATTATATTCAACTTAAATACATTGAATTATTTATTTTTCCTGTGAAGATCATTTTAAATGAGAAGCAGAAAATGCGAATAGTTTCGAATAAAACACTGCTAAAGACAACGTTTACAAGAAACATTCATTATTTTCTTAATTTTTCACAAAAAATCGAAATGATAACCATCTTGAACAAAAGTGTTGGAAATTTATTTTGGAAAAGTTGTTTTTAAACTCTCCAGGATCCATCAACGTACAAAACGTTGATGGATCCTGAAGAATCAGAATGAACGTCCATGAGAATCATAACAATGAAATGAAATTGAGTCTGTCCTCTATTGTAATACCCAAATACTTAATCTCAAACCAAAGGGATGGATTTATTATTGATTTTAATGCCCTGCATTTACATTTGGAAGTAACAAAGCGTTCAATTACAGGAAAATACCATCTGGAACAATTGGTGACAACTTTACACTGGAACGGGGTGCGGACGTTGATCTTCAAAGAAAGATATTTTGAAAAGGTCGAAAAGGAATTGCCAAAGAACTTTCGCTATGGAAAGAAGCTGAACATTACTCACGTGTTTTATTTCACCGAATGTCTTAGACAAGGAATGGAAGTATCTCAGAAGGTGATTATTTACATATCATTGATTTTATTATAGAGAAAACTTCAACGATGTTTCTTATTTAATTAATCTTTATTGTACGCAAAGGTACAATACAATACCTTCAGGTATTGTATCGTCTGTAGCAAGTCTCTCATTATTTTTCACCTGAATTCCTTTCCAACTTTTCAAGAATTACAAAATAAAAAAAGAAATGCGAACAACAGAAAGTTTAAATTTCGATAATACTGACATAAAACCAAATTTATATTTAAAGATAGAAGAGAATCCATCGAGAGTTGTGGTGGGTCATGTGATATTCATCAAATCGGAGTTTCCACTGTATGAATTTCTTTATATTTCCAGCATTTATCTTGGCAAGACGATTTAGTTCGCTGGGTGATCTTCCTACCTCAGGTTCCTGAAGGTACTGAGCTGATAGCTTACCACCCACTTGACATTTTTGGTTGCGACTTAAATTTTTACGTAGTCTCAAGAAATTTGTCATTGGTAAGTAATTGCAACACTTTTTTATTCTTTGAAAATTGAAAACTGGAAAATTTTGATTTTTTTTTAATTGATATCTGTAGTGACATTAACTGGGTCGGATCTGATTTTCAGTTGTGACAATCTTATTTATATCGGTTACCACTGAATCGATTTTCGAGATTCAGAAAAAAATCATTTTTCATCCGGCAAACAGACAGACCAACCAGAAAGCACCCTCAGTGTCCAATTAGGTGCATCCAATTTGAAGGATTCTCTTTCTGGACCTCCGCTCACCAATGATAGAGTGGACATCGTTCTGCCTAGTTGGTTGTGACTAAATACTAATCAATAATATTCATTAGAGAGAAATTTTGGTAGGAGAGGAAAAATTCGTTCACTTCCAAGAAGTTCGTTTTAGCGGGATTTCGCTCTTTATAAAATATTATCACCAAAAATATTGAAAGTTCTAAATGGAAGAACGAATAGTACCATTTTCTTCTTAACCAAGGCGCTTTGTAACTTTCTTTGACAGTAATTACACTGGTGAGCCAGCTTTTTGTAATAAATTTTGAAATTTTGTAAAATCATATATTTTAGATAAAATGGAACAAACAGTAAACTGGTCGATTAGCTATTCATAACTGTAAAAACTTAGGTCGCAGGATATCCCAAAAATTGAAAGGTTTGTTTGTTAAAGTAAGGCTGTGAGGCATCATTACATTGTGCCTATAACGTGCGTGTGTATTCTATGGTCAGTTTGTTTGTTTTGCAGGATGAAAAACCCAAATTTCGAGGAATGGTGGCATAATATTCACAAGAGGTTTGTGGCCAACTTAATCGGTCTAAGGAATATGGGTAGTGAAAGGAAGTTTTTGTTAACATGTGTTGTTATATCATATGAATGTTTTCGAAGGTGAGATTATATTAAGGTCTAATTCTGTTTAATTTTAGCCTTTCCACTTTGTACTTTCGCAAATATCTGGTAAGATGAAGACTGTAAATTGCTGTCTCATGCAGGAGTCTCATTCGTTGTCGTGGAGTTCTCATAGTGGTCTCAGCCCAACTAAAAACTTCTTCAGTGACAAAAATTACTTTCAAGATATGAAAGGTGCTAAATTCATCGCTAGTTTGAGACCTGTAAGTAATTTTTTTTAACTTTTCATTGGACAGAAGGGACACCGATTTCAACAGGGAAACATAATCTTTTTCTTTTATTTCTTCAGATGACTCCATATATAATTTTCAAAAAAACGGAACGTGGAAAGATGAAACCTGTTGGTGGAATATATTATCAGTTCATAAACACGCTTTCGAAGAAGTTAAATTTTGTGTAAGTTTGAATAAAATTTCTCTGAGAAATTAAACCAAAAATTAAATTAATACCATTATGAATAAGTTATTTCTTAGGTCAGTGTACAAAGAAAAGTATACTCGTTGAAATGTTAAAAATGCATAAACGTGTCCTCTGTCAGTTGGAATTTTTCTTTATTTTTATTTCTAAGAATGAAATAATGCAATTAACAGACATACAGACATACCTTTATCCGAAAAAGCCAACTGACGTTTTTGTGCCTTTTCTTTTTTCGAAATATCACCATGGATTTAATTTTTCTGCTTAATATTGTAAACTTCATGAGCATTCAATAAGAATAATAACTTTTCCATAGGTATGAAATGCGTACTCCAAAGGACAACGAATTTGGAAGAAAATTGCCGAATGGAAACTGGACTGGAGTTATAGGCATGATTTTGGAAAATGTAAGTCCATTTTCGTGTTTACTTCGAAAACAAGTGCCAGGACAGGTTCAGTAGATTGAAAAACAACATGTGTACATTAATTTACTTGGATATAATCTAAAACTCAATAAATAAATACGTAATTTTTATTAGTTAATTAATGGATAGCAGAGGATCAGTTAGCATAAAACGGTATGAATTTAAATTCTTTTGGAATTGCATATTTAATAGGAACTAAACAACATGACAGTTCATGGGCACTAGGGAATCTGTTCTTTTTGACATTAATTTGATCCATGCTACAACTTTTCCGAGCAATATCTGAGATTTCCAATGCTAAAACAATAGTCATGCTTTTCCCTGATTTTCCTCTTCTAGGAAGCAGACTTCGGCATTGGATTGATAATCACTACTTCTCGAAGATCCGCCACCGACTTCACTATTCCTTTCTTTCTATCTGGACTCACATTTGTAATTCGAGCTCCCAAAGAAAAACCGAAGACTTTCATTCTGTTTCGCCCATTTTCACATGAGGTAATCATAAAATGCATGACTTCTCAATCATATTTAAATTGGGAGAGGGTTTTTGGAGTATTCTTTTCGTTTTAATGGCAAATATCAGTAACTGAAATATTTTAATGCAAGTTAATTTTAAAAGATACGAAACTATAATTTCTTGTGCATTTTTTTGGTAAGATGTGTGTTAAACTCTAAAGAAACTAAAATTACGAGCCTTGAAGACATTGTGGCTACACTTTAATGAATTCTTCGTTGGGTTTGCTTGTGATCGACTAACTCAGCCACGTCGTGTAAAAAGCCATTGAAACTGTCTGGGTCATTGACGAATTAGGAATGATTGAATCATTTCCGAAATTGGTAATAAGTTCTAGAAAATGGGAGCATAATCTTTAGCAGCGTCATTTGTTTAAAAGTTCTGAAATATATTTTAACGTGGTAAAGTCAGTATTATCTTTATTTTAAATACTGTAATTTGAGTTGAAAACTTTTTAAAGTTCACTTAAAATAATTTTTAATTACGTTTTAATCGAATAACAATATTTTAATATTGTGCATCAGGAATAACATCTAAATAATATCTGCGAGACCAATAGGACATTCAGTGTGAGGAAAATAACATATGAATTCAACCAAGCTCAGAAGTGCCTTATTTCAACTCGTACCATGCGCAGGGAATTGAAAACATTGGGTATTGGCAGTTGCCTTTCTATTGGAAAGCCACTTTTAGAGAAAAGCAGAAAAATCCGCTTGCAGTGGAGTCGAGCAGGTCATGATTGGACAGTGGAACAATGAAAGAATGTCGTGTAATCAGGCGAATCACGATACAGTTTGTTTTGCCCTGATGGTAGGCAGAGAATGTGGCAAGAATTTCACGAAGCGATGGGCCTGTTTCCTTCGTTATGGCAATCCAAGAATCTTTGGGTTGGTATCATGGTATGCGGAATATTTTTTTTTTTTTTTCATGGACTGAGTCTGTTAATACTGACAGAAAGTCGGATGCCACCCAGAAAGCACCTGAAATTTGAATTAGATCTACTGCACTCTGCAATCCAAATCATTCTACTCAGATCTATTGCACCCCGCAATCTTTCTGAACTCAATCGAATTGAACACCTGTGGATGTTTTGGAAAGGGAAGTCAGGCATGTGGACATGCAACCATCACCTGTTTCGACACTGTTGAAAGCCTTGTAGGCAGCATGGTTGTAATTTCATACGGACATCTTCAGAAATCTAATGGAGTCAATGCCTAGACGAATAGTAGCTGATATCCGTTTCAATGGAGGCCCAACACGGTATTAGGTAGGTGGTCTTAATTGAGTCACCCAGTGTATATACTGCCCATAGACGCTCGTTAGTGTAATCATCCCTCAGTTGGTATAATCAAAGCACAGTTCGTATAATCGTCCCACCCACTCCAGGTGTCGATGACCTAAGTTCTAATCTCGTTAATGATGGTAGTAACTTTTATGGATCTTTTACAGGAAGTTTTTTGTACCGAAAACTCGGTACCTTCGTCAAGCAAACAGCAAATGAACCATGGAACAGATACATGCAATTTACAGACATAATAGATACAAGGCAAAATGGTCCAAGTTACTGATACTCCTAAAGCCCTACAATAACCAATACTCTCTGTATATGTTAATATTTCATAGCAAGATGTGTGTCGCGTTTCGTTTTTATTTGCAGGTGTGGATTGCTATTGCTGTGGCACTGGTGTTTGGTTCTTTTGCTCTTTACGGATTGGGAACTCTGGCAGCTCGAGTGATTTATTTCCCTGAACCTTCTGGTACCAGGATTTTTTGGCATTTGTTCGCTACTTTACTCTGTAAAGGTGAGTGAAATTACATGCGCTTCTTGTGGAAAACAAATACATGTGGCATTCTGAATGGCGTTTTAAAGTGTACGCATATTAACTTCTTTATTTATTCAATTTTAGACCATCCTTTCTCCCCTGGAAAGTAAGATCAGGCGGAATTAATATCAATTACAGATCAGTCATGGGGTTTGAATAACAAGGTTATGAATTCAGAAGATTTAATCAGTGTAAACTAATAATGAAATAGATTTGGTATGAGTTATAAAAAATTAGAGAATGAATAAAATAAAAATAAATATGAAACAAGTAAATTAAGATAAGTAATGTGAAAAAATAATCAGCAAGTACACAACTCATCAAGAAATGTCTGTAATCTGTGGACCATTCAAAAGCCTAACATGTGTGAGATTCGAGTTAGGTTTCGAAGTGCACTTCTGTAAATGGATGATCTGGACTTGTTTCCCTCTCTTCTCCTCCTGCTGCATACAATTATGTTATTAAGGTCAGGGACGTCGTTAGATCATTAGGGGATATGAACAGCATATGGTGGAAAATCAAGATGGCGTCGATTTGCCGAGTCTGGGAAAAATTTGGCTGCTCAGGGTCTTTTTCTTTTTTTTTTGTTTTAGTTTCTCCTTCTTGGTGGATGGCGCCATCTGCGTGGGTAACACAGTGGTATTGTCACCAGCCTCCCCACACCAGGTGGAAAAGATCCGAGTTCGAATCCCGTCGATGACGCGAGGAACTTTAATGGGCATTTTTCACTCCGTGGCTGATTTCTGCCTCAGGCGTAGTAGCAAGGTTTTTTCCCCAGAAACTGGAGGTTTTTTCATCCAGCAAAATACGCAAATCGACCAGAGAACACATGCAATTTACAGGCACCACACACATGGATATATGTAAGAAATTACTGGGTGACCCTAATATAATAGTTTGTTTTTTTGATAGATGCAACCACAGCTAATTTAGTACTTTATTTCTATTTTATTTCTTTTTATTTATATTTTATCTATTTGCAGTTAATTTCAATTTTATTTGCTAGATGTCATTAGTTATTTATTTCAATTTATTTTTACAATTTACATTACAAGTTCAATAAAGAAACGAAAAATTCATTCGGTAAGTTTATTCTGGTTGCAGCGTGAACAGAACAACAGGGGCTTGTATCTTTAGATAAGCAGATATCGTAGATTTTAAAAAGACAGAATCTGGCTGCAGAATCCAAGGTTAAAATTGTATCTGCAGACCCTTCAGTCATACCTAAGTAGTAGCAAGTTTCATTAGATATGGATGTATTTATTACGGTTTTCAATAAAGCATAGAAAATAAATGCAGAATTCCCCGAGCCGTCTGCTCTCTAGATAGATCCCAAAATCAGGGGCTGTGGTCGGAAACGTTGGAGGGAGTCCTCAAATAGAAAAATCCAGAAGCAGAAATACGCATCCTCTTCACTTCGTCGACTAACAAGTAAGTAAGCAACCCTGGCTGACATGGCCTTTGGTTGTGACAACAAGTTGAAGATGCTTGTGTGCAAACCTTCCCAACTTCTAAGGCTAAATGCTACACAATGCATCATAAAGTCCTGAATTTGCTGATTGTCCTAATAAGGCTGACCCACCTGTGTGCTCCAATAACAAAAATAGAAAGCGTGAATGCCATCATTCTATATATGATCCTAATTGACTAGAATTATTGTTCAATTTCTTTTGAACCCACCTACAAAACCTCGGTGGTGTATGAAAATTCTTCATTTTTTCTGTACAAAGAAGTAGTGTGAACTTTTGTACACATCACAAACCTGTTTTTCCCATGTCATCTTCACTAAATCAAAGTATATCTTGGTAGGGTAAAAATTAATGTTTGATCGAAGATTTAGTTTGTTAAATAAAGAGCACTCTCTGTGATGGAATCATCTGGAAATAAGGTGTTTAAAGGAACTTATCCATGCTAAGTTAATCGATCTCAGACGACGGAAGAATGGTTTCTTCCACTGGAAATTCAGGTTTTTCATCCAGCAAACAGAAAATCGCCCTCCTTTTTACGATTTTGTGAAGTAATTCTCGGTAAAACGTAATATTCAACAGTTCTTGGCTGGTTTGGAAGTCTAAGATGTGTAAATTTCAAATTCTGACTGTACAAAAATAGTGATGGTTAAGCAATGTTAATTTAAAAAATCTGACAAACACATCCCTTGGGTGCTAGGGGAAAGGCATTTTGTTTTTATTTTTAAAAAAAGCTAACTGTTGTAGACTCTCTCTCTCTCTCTCTCTCTCTCTCTCTCTCTCTCTGACAAATTTTCTCTAATTCTAAAAGTTTCATTGTTTCTACAGATGCAAGTTTCAGTGATTTCAGATTTTTTGGTCCTAATCTATAAGGTTACAGCTCTTTGAGTGTTTTGATTTTTATCTTTTGAATGTGCAAAGAAGGTTGATACTCATGTTAAAATTTATCTGATTATATTCTTGCAGTGTACAGAAAATATTTAAAAGTCATCAGCTGTAAGAATTTTCAGTTGATTTTTCATGTTTGGTGTGAAATATGGTTATTAAAATTCAACTTTTCACAATATTTCTAAAATAATACGTGATTTCCAATAAAAATGGTCTTTATTCTTACAATGGTAACGAACGTAAGACACATTTGAATCAAAAATCGATAATTATTTTGGAGATGCACGCAATCGAGGACCTTTTCTCTGGTTTACATAAATTATTTGAAAATCATATGGCCATCATCGATTCCCTGTATTGTTTGAGCACTCAGATTCAGTTAAACCAAAGGTTTTATTTTTTCACATTATCTGTTCATGCTTGAAACGTTTGAAATTTTTAAAGTCTGTGACTCTGGCTAGCGTAATCATGAGCTCCCGTTTGGTAACTTTGCAATGACTGCTGGTGATTTCCAAAGTTTTGAGATCAAACGGACTCATTCACAGCTATAGAGATTGAATGGTTCCTGTACTTTCCCCCTCAGTTTGCCAACAACTGTACGATGTTGATTTTAAACTCCTAGTGAAACAGTTCGGACTTGTAGCTCTATGATAATTATTTCTAAAATGTCCAGTTTCTTCTATCGGTCTTCTCAAAAGAAAAACTTTGTTACAAAAAATTTGATTTCGTACAAATTCTAGACACCGAAAAGAATATAATGGAACAAATTTTGTGGTTGGACATGCAAAATCCAATGTCTATGCTGATATTCCTTTTCTGAAGGTCTTCTCAAGAACAGTACAATGCAGTTTTAGTCTTCTCAGCTTAAATAACATAATTTTCCAAGCTTCTGAGACTCTCTAACTTTCCTGTTTTTCAGTGAAGAAAGGGTGGGCAAAGTGCCTGCCTTAGCAACCCAAAGGTCGCCGGTTCGAATCCCGCCTAGGGCTTGGATCAAAGTACTGCAAAAACCTTGGGAGGTGCAATATGGCCACAGAAGCCGATGCGCCAACAACAACTACATTCAACAACTGTTGAATGTGTAGTATTGTGTTGGGTTCTGTTGTATGTCCTGGCATTTGGCTGCAGGATCCCTGATGGGACCCCACGTTGCCCGCACACACCACTATGAGGTTGCCAGGCTGCCCATTATTCTCTGGCAGGGTCGGCTGAGCTTCCTGAATGGAGACCAATTAAAAAAAATAATAAAATAAAAAATAAATAAATAAATAATAATAATAAAAAAATAATAAATAAATAAATAAAATAATAATAATAAATTAAAATTAAAATATATTAAATAATAAATAATAAAAAAATAAAATAAATAAATAAAAAATAAGGTAGAGTGCGGCAGTACAGGGTGTACGGAAGAAGATGGGGGATGAAAGTAAGAGTAAGGGGATGTAGGTGAGAGCATCCCTTAAATTGACAGTGGAGCGTATGCCCCACCAGGAGAAAAGGGGAGGGGATACCTCCAGAAGGGTAGAAAAGCCACTCAGCGAGAGTGCTGTGTGACTTATATTTTGCGGTGGAGTGGTCAAGACCACTGGAGCCCACTCAACCATGTGGAAAGTTAGCAGGTAATCCTACCCTGGATGTTCCAGGGTTAGCAAGTCGATGCTGGTAAAACGGTCAAGTACAGATTTTTTATTTCAAGTTTGAGTAAGTCCCTCACAAGTTTGTATCCCTAGCTTGAGTTGGTTGTAGAGTCCTGCACCTAGAAAAGAGGTTCTGTGCGTACTCCGTTAATAATTTGTAATATTGTTCTTCAGAAATTAACAGGTGCTCCTGTCCTTGAGGTATGTGTTGGAGTCTGGTGTACAGTGTTCCTCGAAGATCGTCATAAATTGGGCAGGTATAAAGAAGATGGTCGCAATCTTCAATTTCTCCACGTGTTCAGTAGGGATTATTAATGATTCCCAAGGTAGTCAGCGTCACCCCATCGGAATTAACTCCGTTTAACTTTCGATTTGGCACGTGCAACCAGTTGCTGCCCCAGGGGACGTGGCCAATGAAACAATATCCCGCCGTTAAGTGCCTAGTCAATTAATGACATCAGTCCCCTCTCCCGACGGCAATGGGCAGGCAGCGAACTCCTAATTGCCCCAGGAATGACAAAAGGAGAAGGCGACTTTTGACAGAGAAAGGTGATCAGAACAAGGGACATGATTTCTTAAGCAATCGAATCCGACAAACACACTGACTGTCATTTCAAAATTCCATTCGTAAAAGTGTATCGATTTATGTTCGATAACCGCGATTGCAAAACAAAAGAAACTGCCCTACACAAATATCAGATTTTCTTTCTCCATATAACATATCATTTTTAGTAGTGTCAAATCCCACAAGTTGACAGTCCCCAGGTGTAATTCTTTGCCCCACATTATTGACCCGTGAGATCAGAACAGGTCATGGGAAACTCAGATAGGGGATGCAGAGGTATATATATGAAAAGGGGATAGAAAAAAAAAAAGGCTTTTGGCAGTCTTACTGTAGATTTCAGAGAATTTGGAGTTGTGAGAGTCAGAGAGCAGGTCCGTGAAACTTAGAGAGCAGTTGAAGATATTCAAGAGGTTTTCCGGTATTTGTAGAGTTTTTCTAGAGCTGAACGTAGTGAAGAGAGAGTTGAAGATCAGCAGATAAAGAAAAATCGTGGAAGATAGCCCAAAGTCGTACTTATGGATCAAACGGTAGAACCAAGAAATGCCGAGGAAGAAAGACATTTTGTTGGTAAGTTGACTTACCAACAAAATGTATATACAATACAAATTGTACTCTTGTTGCTAATAGTATTACCATTTTGGAATGTTCTTCATGTATATACAATGTAAATACAATATATACAATTTGTTGGTAAGTTGACTTACCAACAAAATGTATCCCAAGTTAATTTAGCCTTTTCTAAAACAACTCAAACCCAACTATTTGAAGTTAATCATACTTTCCCTCTGCCTTTAATTGATCCACACCCACTGTCCTCTCTTCTCATCAAATAATTCTGACAATTGTGTAACTACTTGTCATAATTAGAATTCAACAGTTAACGCGACCTGTCAAGTTAGTTGTTATAATACTCATTGTAATTGTTAAGTTGACATATATATCCCTATTCTAATAGTAGAACAATTGTATGACATGACTTCCACCAGTGATTGTGAATTCTCGCGAGAGAAATGGTAGAGAGCCACATGAAGAACATTCCAAAATGGTAATACTATTAGCAACAAGAGTACGCTTGCTATTCAGTTAATTTACCAAGCAACCATATAGCAATTAATCTAAAGCTTTGACCAGTTCTATTGTACTCATTTGTATGACTTATATGTTTAATAAACCTTGTTTTGTTGGTCATTTTGCCTCGAGACAATTCTCTGTTATACATAATTCACTGAGTAGATTGTGAACCATAGTTAAGTGGGGCTCAAAGGTCGAATTAAGAAGAAGTTTTGAGTTTAATCACAACGCAATCTTGATGCTGCGAGCTTGCTCTTAGGTAAATTTGAGTGAGTCTTGAGGGCGCAGGATTTTTGTCCTAATCCAAACTACTGGAATATCATATGAAACCCAGGTCTTCTGGATACACATATTAGCGTGCAGCCTTCCCAGAAGCCGAGTGATTCACAAAGAACGTTGTTAGACAAGCACACGCTACAACAGAACCACCTGCAGAACACAGTACTAGATTACCTGTGGCACCTCTACTCAGAAAATAGAAACTAAAGCCCAAAAAAGTACCCTGAGCAGCCAAACTTTCACAGACCCCCAAACAGATGCCATTCGGAATTTTGCCACCATATTGTCTGCCATAAAACTGTTCATATATCCTAATTCTCTACTGACGTCCAAGGTTCATGTAAATGGTTGACTAATGCTTATTCCATAAGTATAGATAAATCTCTGAACATCCTTTCAAAAGCAGGTGGGATCCTGACTAAAGGCCCATATAATGGCGAAATATTTGTTTCACGTTGAAGTGAAAGAAGAAAGCGAGGTTTCGGTCCCATGTTAGCCCGAGATCTTTGTGGTAAGAATGAATATCCGATGATATTCCTCCTTAATGCTGAGTGAATAACGTTTTGAAATATTTTGACACTTTGAACCTTTTGAGTACTTTGGAATTTAATATTTTCGAATTGACTTGGCAAATTCCATATTCTTGGGACTGTAGCAGTCTCAAAGATTTCCTGAAAAATGTGTAATACTGTATAAATTATATAGGTGCATCAAAATTTGTTCATGAATGTGGAGAATCCATCTGGGCCGAATGTCGCTTTTAATGTGTCTTGTTTATTACTGAAACGAGATGGATGATCTCTTGAAAATTTCTGAGAGGCAGTTTTTACTCAAAGGTTAATAATACTGCAAAAGGCATTGCATATCATCACAGTGAGCGGCTCACCTGAGCTCACTAAATGTATTTTCAACCAATTCAGAAAATGTCTGTTCGTCAGGAATAATGTTATTCGATAGTTTGGAATAGACCTGCTACGCTGGTGGAAGGTGAACGGAAATTTATATTTCAATTAATTTATTTTTTATCAGATTTTTAACCATTCAAAACTTCAAAGGCACAAGGTCCACTGAACTTCTTCTGCTTAATATTTGTTTTGTTTATTTATTATTCTAGATGTTCATTCTGGATTGCCAACTTCAATATCATGTCAGATTGCCGATACTGTGTGGTTCATGTGCAACATGTTGTTCTTTGTATGCTACAGTGGTACACTCATGTCATTCATAGTAATGCCAGAACTGGAAAAGCCCATTGAAACAGTCGAAGAACTCTTTACTGCAATGGCCCAAGGAAGGTACACCAGTTTGGTAATGAAAGGTTCTGCACAAGCTAAGGCCGTTCAGGTAAAATTCTTCCACTGGAATTCAAGATTTATTTGCTCGCTGTAGTCCATTTCATTATAATTCCACTTTTACCACACATATCTTAAAAGAAATAACATGGCTCTGTGAACATTATACGTGTGGGAAATATCATTATTAGTAGTATTAGTAGTAGTAGGGGCAGTGTTAGCATATGACGTAAGAGAGCAAACTTATAAAACATCAACCAAGAAGAAAAAACTCCCGCATCATCTGTTCACCTCTTCCAATAATTTTTCGAGTTTAGGTAGAAGTTGTTCCAAAAATCAACCATTCGCTGTCTGAAGTCAAACTCCCAAACATCTATCCATCTAACCATCCTTCCTAAATTTGAATTTTTACTCCTGAAGTGTGTTGTCTGAGCAAGACGAACATACCATCAACATTGAGTCTAAGTTACAATTCCGTTAATAACATTGGGCCCATGAAGAGCAGTGTCCATTAATAACCATTCACTATTTTTTCCCACTGAACCATCCGTTTGTCCCAACGTGGGCCAGTCGAACATGCCCCAGACCATTACCGACGGTTCACCTGCCTGAACAGTTCCTTGTTCACATGACTGGTGTATAGCTTTGTTCGGTTTCCGCCAGATACGCACCCTCCCGTCCGCTCGAACTAACTGGAAACGGGTCTCGTCGGACCAGGAGACCATCTCCTATCATCCAAGGTCCAATGCCGATGTTCTTTCGCCCAGCTGAGGCGTAGAGGTCTGTGTTGTGGTGTTAGCAATGGCTCTCGTGGGTTGGCAGCTCCCATAACCTATTGCAGCTAATGATAGCCTGATGGTCTTGATGGAGACATTTCTGGCACCTCCTTCGTTGGAGTCGGCGGTGATTTGTGCTACTGTCGCCGTCCGACTGGCTGAAAAAATGCAAGATAGACATCAACGGCCACATTCATCCACTACCTTTCTCCACCCACAGAACAGTCCACCATGAGATGTTATTCCGGAAATGGCGTATTCCCCATACCCTCTTGATTCTGTCGAACGGGGATAGTGCAATTTCTGTACCACGTCTGCAATAGAGTGACCCATGTGTCGGGCACTCACTATCATCCCTCTTTCAAAGTCAGTTAATTCACAACGTTTATCCATACTGACATCGAATTACCGTCTACGTGAATGCAGTGTACCTATATACCTTCCAAGCGGTGTGTTCGTCCTCTAGCGAGAGGGGTGACAGAGCGGCGTTGCTGTCCTTTCAGTGAATTCTGTCCTTTCAGTGTATAAGCACATCTCTAAATAAGTACAAATGTTATATTATGAAAATATGCAAAAGTGGATGACAAAGTGGATGATCGACCTCCTCTAAAGGATCTGTTACCACCTCCCTCATCCTTAAAGTTTCTTTTACCACTTCCAAAAATATGCAAAAATTGTTCTTTCTTAGACTTTTCCCCCCTCTTTCCTCATTTCTGAGCATGGATCGCTGAATGTGAAACTTCATCAGTTTATTACTGTAAATAGTAAAGTCTGCTCCTGTTATACCATTCAGGATTAGAGACAAGTTGTTTTTCCTGGACATTGTTAATGCCTAGAAGGAAAATCTTGTTAACAATCTAGAAGCAACCCTTGGATCCAAAGGTTCTGACCGAATGACTCTTGGGTGCAAAAAAAGGATAACCTGCAACCTTGTCGTTATGATAATATGGCTCCCGAAAAGCAATACACCAGTGTGGTCATCAAGGCGAACTGAGAAATCGGAATTTGGCAGCTGCTGAACCCATCAAAATTGTTCTGAATCGATAATATATGCGGGTAATTCTTGAATTTTGAACATTGAACAGCTGCTTTAAACGTTTTCTTTTTATGTTTTGTAATTTAAGATTAATATCCCTAAGTTATGGACGGGAACAGTAAGACATAACTGGAACTCAATGATGATTATACAATATTTGTTGAATGTATTTGTATTACTTGCATTTCTAAGAATAAAATCTTTCTTTCAGAAACCTCATCCTAATACTGGAGGTATGATAACACCATGGTCTATACAAACTGTGGATTCAGTAGATGAAGGCCTTAAAACTTGCCTCGAAACACGTAGTGCTTACATTGGTTCTCGATCCTCTTTGCAACTCCGAGTTTCCCAACGAAATCCGAAAGACTTTTTTTTTTCTAAAAATAACTTCTACGGTTTATCTTTCGGAATAGCACTCAAGAAGAAAAGTCCCTTCAAGAAACCTTTAGATAATGTGTAAGTAATTTGCATCTGTTGTTTTAATCTCTATATAATTATTTGGATAAATACTGACACATTATTATTGTTGGATTTTTTCGCCCTGTGATGGGTACTGATACCAAGCACATGGGATTGTTCGTCGAGGGAAACTCTCTGACAAATCTACAGGTGTTCAGGGTCACGACTTTCTGAAATTCCATGTAAGTGTTCTCTGGGAGGCCAATTGCTGCTCAGTTCTTATGAAGGAGAGGCTCTTTCGCAACCTGTCAATGGTTGACATGCTCATCGAGATGGTCATTGCTTCTTCCACATGCAATATTTCTTAGACTTCCTGTCTTAATTTTGTGTATTTCCTGATCTTTGGCTTGTAAGTTTGCTGGAGGTTGCTGGTGTTGGGCACTGCTATGTCGATCAAGTAGGTAGCCATTTCTTCTTGTCGATGAGGGTTGTTTCTAGTCGGGTGTGTATATCGACTTGCCGGTTGTTATGACACGGTCCCGGTATAGTTTGTGAGTTGTGGTCTCTAGTATGCCTGACGTTCGTAGTTGTAACACAGTACATGTTTTTGATCAACTGGTACTTTTGCGCTAGCTTCTCATGTATTAACCTGGCGACCTGGACATGTCTGTCAGTGTCCCCCGTCTGGGTGAGTACCCTGTAGTCCATGGTTATATGTTGGATTGTTTCTGAGTCCAGTTGGCATTGTCGATATCTGTCATTTGTCACTCCAGGATCTTTGGAACTGTATTTCCTGTAGTTCCTGGTGTAGATTACCTGGTCTTGATTGATGAGCATGACTCCTTTGGTCTCGGGGAAGAGGCTCCTGCTCGTAAGCCATGCATGTTATCAAACAAAGACATTTTTCTGTCTTTGTTTCTTCAGTTTATGTGAGTGGGATCCGTTTGTTGAAGTTCAGTGCTGTTTGTTCATCTTTTTTATGGCTTGGTAAATTGGCGCTGTTTTCTTGGGAGTAATCCCTCAGGTTCTTAATAGCCTTCTTCTCTTGTTCATTGAAATCAGTCAAACCCCTCCCACCTTTCCGGACTATGGTCAGTCTCTCGTTGGTCGAATTCGGGTGGTGTTGGCGGCTATTTGTCATCATTAGTAGTAGTATTAAAAATGATCATATATGGTGCATGGCATCAGCCAAAAAATAAAATAAAATAAATAAATAGAAATAAAAAAATAATAATAAAAGAAGGGGAAATAGGCAACCCATGCATTTCCTTCCTTCCTTAGGTAACTGTTCAGCTGACTTTTGAATTTTCCCAAACGTCTTCACCAAAGCAAAAGCAATCCACTAGTTGGAAATAGGTAAGGAGGTAGTCCGCCTTGAGTAAGGTGAAGTAGGGGGATGGGATTGGAGAGTTAAAGTTACAGGAGGAAAGTGCCACCTGTATGATCGCCATTGGGCTAGAACTCTGTATCCCGCACCCTCACGAGTGCCAGTAATATCCTACCTGCCATGAATAAGCATCAAATCCCGCTCTCCAAGAGGAATCCAGGAGAGCCAACAGTCCCGCACCTAGTGGCGCCAGCAGTTTTCAACCTTGTTGAGTTAGAATATTCATTCAGACGGTCATCCAGCCAGGAGGACTGTCCCACTCCAGTCCGTTCGGTTTGGAACTTGACACACCTGATCCAGCACTATTCTCTGTTCAGCAATCTTTATTCGTCTAAGCGCAAAGGTCTCCTGCGCATATATAATTAATTCCTTGTACGTGGTTTCGTCCATAAGCAGCGAGGACTCTTGGTTTCGTGGGTTTCTTTGGATTTACGTAAAGAATTTGAGCCTGCTCGTGTCGTAGGTGTGGCACTCATACATGAGATGCCCCCCAGAACTCCTTTTCGCCACAATGCCATCGTGGATCTCTTTCAATCCACATGGCTGTCAGTTTTTGGCGAAAGGGCCCTTGTTCGGTAACGATGTATGTCTCTTTGGCCCAGGCGAGAACAGGGAGGATGTCTTGGGTGAGTTACACTGGTGGTTGGTAGGAATCGCCATGTGATCTCTCCTTTCGGCGTGGTTCCCCATTTCTGTGTTGTGTGATTCGCTTCTTCTCGATCTTGGGGTCAATTGCAAAGTCAAGCTGGAGGTTTAAAATTTCAGTTAGTGTTCCTTTTCTGAAGTGGTAGAGTTGGCCCCTTCTCATCACTTCGAAATATAATGGTCAACATCCTGTTAGAACTTGCAAGGCAGGGGTGCTAACAGTGTGGCACGTCCTACTAATTGATAGAAGCATGAACCTTTGGAGTCCAGTTCACTTTCCGAATATTTCTCACTAAGGACCCAGGTATTTGACTTCTTTTCGCAGTTGGACAGAAATAAAGTTTAATTTTATTGTGGGTGGCCTTCTGATTTGCAATCTTCCTTTACACAAGACAATGAGTCCAATTATGTAGAAAAAAACTATTTCATGTAAAAAAAAATGAATAAATTATCTGAAATGTTTCTTCATATTATAATAATTGTCGCGTTATTGTTATTTACAGGATCGTCAGAATATTAGAGGCTGGACTGATGGGCAAATGGTGGAAGGGTTTTAGGGACGAGTATGAAATAAAGTCAGCACAGCGGATTGAATCTGTGGATGGGAAAAGGTCTCTTTCTCTAGAACATGTTCAAAGCGCCTTCTATCTCCTGGGGATTGGATACCTCGCGTCGTGTCTTGGATTGCTGGGAGAAATTGCAGCGAAAAGAAAGTGCAAGAGATATTAAAAGGAATTAATGACACCTAACAAGATATATGACATTAACTATCAATGTTATAACTTTTGCATAGTGTTCTCTTGTTTTCATTTTGCAGAAATTGTGGTCAACATTCGATTAATGAGTGGTCTCTGGTTATCATGTATCCATAGTTGTGCTTTGAATAATAATGACATTTAGAATTGTGTTCTCAGTTTTTACTACAGAAGGAAGGAATCCAAAGGAATAAACGCAAAATATTAGGAACGAATCCAAAGCGGATTAGGATGAATCCAAAATAGGTTAGGAATGAATACAAAATATCAAAAATATGAAAAATATTCCTTCTCATGACGATCCTTGGGCCGGCCTTTGACAGAACACCAATCGCTCGTTTGTGGTAAATGTGTACGAAGCATTGTTTTGTTTGTCTATTGGTTATTATAATAAAACTCAACTAATATTGAACAATAACAATATTCAACTAATCGTTGGACATTGTATAGCAAAGAGTATACGTAACTTCTGTTATTTTGTAAACATGCACCATATCCCTCATCAAGCTTTCAGAAAACTGGTATAAAAGCAACCGCATTGATTTTAAAACTAAGCAGATCAATGAAATATCGCAGGTGGTTTAATCTGTTGTTGCTGTTGTAATAGTGTTTTAGGAGCATCAGTGAATAAATTCTTATTCCTCTTCTGTGTTCCTTTTTCTGTTTAGTGGACGAAAAAACAATGTCCTGGAGAAAAAACCATGCTATCCTCTCTCGATTAACTCACCCAAATTGTGAAAAATTCTTCACGTCATTGACGCGACTCCAACTTAGGTCTTTCCCACTCGGTGTGGGGGGATGGTGATTCCACCAACTGAGCTACCTACGAGGGCATGTGGTTGAAGTTTAAGCTCTTAGCGACTTTCAATGAGGGAGCCATCATTCGATGACATGTTAGCAAACAACCTGTTCGTACCGTTGCAGTAAAAGTGCAACATCCTACATCAATGGTGCCTGATGCAATCACAAAATGGAAATATCATGGTGCTACTACGACCAAGCTGACCGAAGAAAGTGATATGATCAGAGGATGATAAAAAGAGTGGCTCCGATATCCATGATTGTTCATCAAATATTTTCAATCAAGATTCCAGGAGACTACACAAACTGATATTAGTACAACGATGATACTCAAGGAGCTGCATAGCACCAAATGTTTCTACTGAAATGCTTCCCCACACGAACCAATCATCAGAGTATGCGATGCACAGCATCATCCTGCCTGGTGCACCACCCATCGTAATTGGTTAGTGGACATCAGAAAGCTGACATGAAGAGATAAATCACAGTACATGGCTTATTAATCAGATAATTGTGTTTGGGTGTGGCAGCAAATTAATTATATGTGGTGTGGCAGATTCCCGGAGAAAGTTATTTACCAGAATATGTCCTTAATGCTGCAGAGGTGCCTTCACTGTCCAGAATTGTTTCTTGTGCTTTGGAGTTAGACGGTCATTAATCCAGGAAAATGAATGATATGTGGTACCTTGATGTTCTGGAGAAATTCTGCTTTTCCTGCACTGCAGCAACAGTGTGGGAGCACCATTTTCTATTTCAACATGAGAATATGGCATATCAAACTGTATGACGTGTAGTCACTTGAGAATGAAGACATTGACACGTCATTGTCATGCCCATAATCAAAACTTAACCCTTTGTGTAGACTGGGATGAACTACTGTATAATGTCGAGTTCTGGTTTGGCCAACAAGTTGCGTCCATGAGTTGAACTGTCCATTGTGTCCACTGTGGCAGTCGATTGCCCTGCGATGGTTGCACACATACATATGTATGCACCCAGTCCATTCTTCTGCCTTGTGGAAAGTTTTCAAACATGTGGGGGGCTGTAGTAAATCAGAAAGCATTCTAGGGGAGTGTGTGCGAAGAATTAATGTCTTCGCATATTGCACAACAGACGTTCTACTAAATTTTGTTTTCTATAAGTTCAAGACAATGGACATCAAAATTAAACATAAAAATCTCACTCTTTGATTCTACATAACTTGAAAAACACAATTTACATTTTTACAAAATACATGATCAACGTCTTGACTTTAAGAATGGTTTTCTAAAAATTTTAAATGCCTATTTGAAAATTCGACTGTTAAATAATTGCCTCATTTGTGGTAAACTAGCTCAATGATATCCCCAAAGGTAGAATCACAAATCTACAAAAATAAAGGTTAAATGGTTAAAGCAATGAAGCTCGATTAGTGACACCTACCGGGCATGGCAAAGTCTGAATTCATAAAAACTGCAGAACACAGTTTCACAAATATTCTACAGAGGGACAAGTTTAATCGAATCCGACTAATAATAAAAAGAAAGAACTTCTACAAAAGAATAGATCATTATAGAAGGACATTGATCTCCAGTTGTGCCCGTTCTGGATTCGTTGAAAGAAGGCCATAAAATATTTAACACTTATTTCCATGTTCACACACGGGCCCTATTGTGTGTTTGCTATGAACGTTGTTAAGAATCAACCTGAAGCCATGTTTCAACGATATTCATATATCGTTGCTGTTCGACATAAATACTGAATTATAAAACAGCACTCCTGACAACATTTCGATGCACTGTCCAGGAACGGAAAGTCAATGGATCTCCACCCTTCGAAAATGTTACTTGTCTTTCATAGTTTTTACAAGTCCATATGAACCAATTCGAAAAAAGAAGTTTTATGGCGCGTGTGAGTCAGGTCATGTGGCTCATTCTACTTTTTGAATAATTGATCAGTAGAGTGGTCTACAAAAGATTGCCAATGAGCTCCATGTTCCCAACTCAGATTAAATCTGAGAGATGCATTACTCGGATATTGGGATCACGACTGCAGTTAGAAAGTCATAATGACCTGCGTGATTCTATACAGATAGTTTTTATTCATTTTTATTTAAATCAATTCGAGGTATATGGGTCATCCTAGAAAGGCCAGGGGATTTCTTTTTTGAAAGATTACACAAAGAATTTTACATTGATGGAATATAAGGGCGGGGTTTAGCTTCATCAAAACAGACACCTTCGAAGTTTCTGAATTTAATTGCAATCTTCTGTTTTGGTGAGATTTTTAAAGATTTTTTAATTCCGAGCCCAGTGGCCAGATTCGAAGATTCAGTAAACATCGCAGTGACTGTGCTTGCAAGTCATTTGAAAAGAGCTATAGGTAGGTAGGGCGTTTGGCCTTTACCTTTCGAAAACATTAACTTTCACGTTGCATTTTATCAGAATATATTCGAGTAATTCAACTGAGGTGTAGGGATCCAGTTTCGTAATAAATCGTTTTTCAGAAGAGGCTTTAAGGCTTCAGGACTCGTCCGCTCCAAATGAAGAGAGAATCCTTTGATGGCGGATTCAATTCCTTAAAAGTATTTAGGCTCCGCGAGGATTTATTTTAAAAGAGTGATTGGTTGTCGACCCAGTTCTACGCATCTGTTGCTGGCTGCGACGTGGGACTTTCATATGGCATGCTGGTGTGCTATGAGCTCTGACGCGAATTTCAGCATGCCTGTATGAAGATTTCACTGTCTGGATGAGGTTTCCAATGTTGGGTAGCGCAGTTCTTCTTTGCAATTGGGACATGAAATCCCCACCCATTGTAGCATGAGTCACCGAGAAGCTGACTAGTGAGGGATTATCCTGCGGTACTGAGCAGGTACGAAGTTGGTTTCATTGCATTTTATCAGATTATTAGAGAAATCATTTACCAGTAGACCAACTGATCGTGGTGGTGTGTTGAATCAGAGAGAGGATATTGATATCTGATATTAAGACAAAGTATTCGAAAAAATATTTCTTCAATACAGATATTTTTCCAGCACTGATGTAGACCAGAAATTCAAATACTATGTTAATTCCAGAGTACATTGTCCTACGATCCACACGTAAATTCAAAGAGAGCTTAAGATTCATTTCCAGATTTCGCAGAATCCTTGGCCTCTCAAAAATAGTCCGAACCGCTACTCCAATGGAATTGATGTACTCAATTAACAATAAGCGATATTCCACTTCAAACAAAAAGCCTCCAGATTTGAATAAAATCTCTTTTTACAGAGAAGCAGAATTTATTGCTTCCTAAGGCATCACAAAATAATGAGTACAGCCACAGCCAAGAAATCAAGGAGAGAGGAACAACTTTGAAGAAGGAATTTAAAGATGCCCTTAAGGCTGGCTGACTAGGAGTAAAGAATTTTTCATTAAAACGGCCTTACAAACTGATCTTGCACGATGTTTCATCCTCGGAGAGGTTTTCTGATCTTGGCTCTCGTCTGATACTCCAAACTTTCCAATCCCACGCTGATAGTGTATGATATAAACAACTTTGTGATCAAGGAAGAAATTACTGAAGACCACTTTTTCAAAAACCTATAGGACTATGGATTTTACAAAGAAGAATTTACATAAGGAACCTGTTGGTTGTTGGTGGTGTTGTAGGGTTTCAGGAACTAATGGCATCAGTGACTTAGATCATACTGCGCCGTGTATGTTATGCCTGTAAATTGAGGCGTTGGTATTAATAGAAACCTTAACCACGGAGTGAAAAAAACCATAACAGTTCCAAGCTAAACCCATAAAGGGTCTATCTTGAGGCCTCTTATTTGGAATGTGGTGCTAAATAGTTGGCCCTTGGATCGCTTTGAAAATACTCATAACAGAGCCTACACAGACGACCTCGGAATGATCATCTCTGGTGGGTCCAGATCTGGATTAGAACGTCAGGGCAGAAATAATTTTCAGTTATCTGTACGAATGTTGTATTGTTATTATTGTTATTGTAGGGTTTTGGGCACATCAGCGACTCAATTTGCCCCTTTGCTGGTAGAAAAACCATGCAACGAGGTTCCATGGTCGATGGTTTTTTTTAAACATCTAACACATTAACTCACCCGCGTTGTGGAAAAGGTGCAGAAAACCACCTCGCATCATTTACAGAATTCGAACTCAGGTCTTTTATACCCAGTGTGTGGAGGATGGTGATTATATCTGCAGTGCTACCGCGAGAATCTTTATGAATGGACTTGTACCATAAACTAAAACGTTCGCTTACCAAAACCAACATGACTGTTTTCAAGAATAAATTAAACTATGCAACACCACCAAAAATTAAATCAGTGGCTCATCGGTTCCAAAACTATAGAAGGCCTTATTACAGAAGACAAGGTGATTCAATCACCTTCTTGCCAAGCTCAAAAGATTTACTAAAATACTAATAAAAGTTTTGAGATAGGAATGAGATCCGGAGCTTAAATTTCTACACATTTAGTACCACGTTTTGTTTGTCCCTGTGGCCACGTACAGTGCAAGGGCATGATTCCGCAGGGTCAAAAAAAGGTAAAATTAAAATCTAAAAGTCATACGAGGCAGAGATTCAAGTTACTTGCTATTCTTCGAGCATCTTGGACAGTCTCAACAATTGCGCTTCAAATCCTGGCTTGGCTATGCAGTCATTGCAGTGTAATAAGGCGAGGTTTAACTCTTAGGGAACTCCTTACATAACACACCCACACACACAACAATAGACCCTGCATAACGAACAGGTCAGATTAATTTGGTAGGTTTATGACACCCCCAAAACAAGTCCCTGGTTAGACCGGATGGTCTTTTTATCTTATTTTAAAGATAAACCGTCTTTATTTAACTAATCTACAGTAAACTGAAAATCCTATAAACCATCAACTGGTCACTCCTCAAGATCTTTAAAGCATAGAAGCTCTAAAGCTATAAATAACCTCCTCTTTGGGAATAGATCCTTGCATTTTAAAACTGTCTTTGTCAAATAAAGATCAAATCTAATAAGGATATTGATTTTTATTGAACATATCTTCCGTGACTCAAAATCTGAAATATTTTTCGATATCAAACCAGCATATGATGAATTGTGCTCCTAAAAAACAGCATTTTTAGGAGCACCCTAACATCCAGATTCCTAAAATTAATCATTAAGAGAGCTGGTTTCAGGGGATAACTGCAGGGAGGAGTATTCTCAGCAAAATCCTCTTTGAGCAGTACAAGCTAGGGATTTTATGGCTCTTTTTCACAACGTGGATAAGTTAATCGATCTCAGGCGATGGATTTTTCTCCCGGAAACTGGTTTATTATCCAACAAACAGCAAATCGATCACAGAACGTAGGCAAGTTACAGGCATTTTATATAAGACACAATATGGCCTAGCTGATGCACCAAAAATCCTACAACCAACCATCCTCTGCCATCAACGAAATCAAATTACTTGTCTCAAGCAGATGACCTAAATGATTTTGTCAATGAACCAAAGAGAAATCTGCTTGAAGATTACAAATCTTCATTGGTAAAAGATCATTTTTAAGGCCTTTTATGTAATATGTATAAAAGTTCGATGAATATATCGGTGGAATTCATTATGAAGAGGCGCGTGTTGTCACCAGTGATCGTGTGATTACAGTGACACCTGCGAGAGAAAAGACTGAGCTCATAAAAAATGCAGAACATATAGTTTCATAAATATTCTATAGAGTCACTAGTTTCATAGTAATAATATACACAAGTGATAAATAAACTTCTGCAAAAAATTGACTATAAATGAAGAAGAGAACCAGAAATAGAAAGAGAACTTGCAAATACAGAGTCGTGTATTCTTCGAGAGTAGGCCATAAAAATAAATATTTAACACTTTTCCATGTTCACACACGTATCCTATTGTGCTTGCTTTCTCTGTCTACCTTATCAGGAATCAATCTGAACCCTTCCAACGACATATGCATATCGTTATTTCTACTTTCGATATCCGCATTGGTTTTCATGACATTTCTCTGACAAGAAGTCCCCATTTCGATGCAGAATCAGAAATGGCAATACAATAGATCTACGCGCTTCAAAATGTTACTTTTCGTTTACAGTCTCCTGGAAGTTGTTCAAGTTATGGGTGATAATGACTTCGGAAGTAAAGGTATGTTTGTAATAACAGGCTAAAGAAAGATTATTCGTTAGATAATTGGGAAGAGCACCAAGTACTGGGCTCTTCGAGTCCAGTATTCCGATGGAAAGGGCATCAAGTACTGGACTTTTTGAGTCCAACATTCCGAAGCTCTTCATAGCAGTTAAGTTTTTGAAATAATTTTGACGGTTTTTTATTTAATATACTAAACTGTAATTAATATATAGTTTGAATTCCTATAGTTACAAAGGTTACTTTATTGTTTGTATTAGGGACACAAGTATCTCGTGACTTTTCAAGGTTGCACCCCGATTGAAGTCATAGAAAAGAACAGTCAATGACGTGGGGTTAGGTCAGAATGTCTGTGTCTGGGCAGGACTGTCCGGACGCAATAGAAGGGATTATGTGCTGAAAGCCTGGTGGATTAACTCAAGACTTGGGGAATCTGCAAGCCTCTAAGTGGAAATTTTTATCAGCGTGGTCCACATTTGTAGGTAGAAAGAATCTATTTTGCAGAGATTGTATTAATTTGAACAAAGATAGTGCGAAGATTTTTGCAAGTATCATAGAGAATACCTTAAAAGTTCAGAGGAACTGCTAGTTAGGGAAGAAACCTAAATAACTTCAAGGGGCATGCCTGGAGTTTAAACTACAGAAGATTACTTAGTCTTAACTGTGGCTGAATTTGAATACAATGGCTGAAATTGAACTCCTGGTTAGGACAACTAATGCTGATATAATGAGGTAACAGAAACGTAGTGCCATCCGATTAGGGATGACGAGTTCCACTACGGTACGTATAATATGCTTTGAAAAGATAGAAGGGGTGGTGGGGTCATGCAACTCATCAAAGGCAGTCTGAACACGAAAGGAGCTTTCCATCCAGGATTCTGAAGTTATGTCTGCCAGCACAGAATCTGTGTGGTGTGAGTTGGAAGCAAAGATATAATGAGAGTGAGAGTAATCTACAGACCAGAAGATTGTGAAGGGTATGACGAGAGTCTCTACATGCAGATGAGATGGGCAAGCAAGCGTAAATGTCTTCTTATGGGCGACTTCAATCGGTGCCAGACTGATTGGAACAAGTGAGAGTGAATCTGACAATGGGGAAAAATTTTTAAATAAACTAAATAATTATTATTTGCACCAGCATATCTAGGGGTGAGAATATTCTTGACTTCATCATTGAAATCGTCAGCTGGAAGATGAAGAAAGGCCAGTAGTTAAAGGTAAAGACACGGATTTTAACTTTAGAAGAGGGGAATTTGAGTTTAAGGCATCTGTGAATTGAGAGGATTGCCGAGTGATGGCGAATATATCTCAATTATTGAATACGTTTAAAGAAAAAATCACAGAAGCCATAAACGCATACTACCATTAAGAAAATATTACAGGAGGAGGATGCCGAAATGGATGACAGCAAAAAGAAAAGATAGTATGTGATAGTTACAGAGCAACGAAAAGTACTGAAGCCTACAACAGGTACAAGTTGATCTGTAATAATACCACAAATAAAGGTAGGGAGGCCAAGGCTGCGCATGACAAAACATAGCTAAGAGAGCAAAGAATGGGGAAAAGGATTTTTTCTTGTATATGAATACAAGGGAAAAAAGATAATAAGGTCGGACCCTTGTGCACCGGGTGTGGAAAAGTCCTAAATAACCCAGCTGACGTTGGTGGTAAATTAAATAGGTACTTTGCATCTTTACTGATAAAAAACAATTCATGCTGAGAAGAGGCTGCGCGAGTGAGGGTGAGCCAAATGAAATTAGTGATTTCGTAATTACAGATGGTTATTTATTAGAAAAACCTTTGAGCATAAGGGCAAGTAAGGCTCCCCGACTTGATGGTATATCACTGGTAATTTTAAGGGCACCTCCAGGAGTGTATTCAATCATCGAAGTTAATAATGTGGATATTTTTGGTCTCAGAGGAGATTTCTTTTCATTGGAGAAATACAAATGTTTCGCCAATACATAAAGGCAGTTCTAAGAGTGGAGATGGTAACTACAGATCGGGTTGCCTGACTTCGGTGGTAGAGCAAATCTTAGAGCACTGATTAAGAGTGCAATTCAGGGACTTTGAGATAGATATGGAACATTCCAGGACATCCACAACATTTTTAAGGAAAAATCATGTTTAACTAACTTAATAGGCTATTTTGACACAGTTACTCATGAGCTGGATGTAGGGAACAATTTAAACATAGTTTATTTGGATTTTGGTAAAACGTTTGACTCAGTCCCTCATGAGAGAATACTCTATAAGCTGTAACAAGTTTCGATTTAAGGTACTTTGGAAAGCTGAGATGGATTGTGGGTGGCAGCAAAGCAGAGGGCAGAGGGTTGTGATTAATGGATATTCTTAATATTTGTGTAATGTTAGGAGTGGGGGATCAGAAAACAACAGTGGTCCAAGAACCGATCCTTGGGATCGGTTCTTGGACCACTGTTGTTTTCTGTGGATCAGTGGTCTTGGACCACTGATCTCACCTGAAAAAAGACATCGAGCTTCTTGAAAGGGTCCGAAGACGGGCAATTGGCATGGTGAGATTGGCAAAAAGTCGACCGGTACGAGGAAAGACTCCAATATGTGGGCTACAGAGTTGGCAACAAGGCACCTCAGAGGTGACCTGTGAGAAGGGTTAGTAAAATGATTGAAGGCGAAATCTTCACTGTTATAAAGAATTCCGGAACTAGGGCCCATAAATTCAAATTATAGAGGACGAGGTTTAGATTATAATCGTAGGAAGTTTTCTTTAACCACCGAGTCATTTATTGCTGGAACTAGTTGCTCTCACAGGTAGTTAAGGCTGACAGTTTGAGTAAATTGCAAAAGCCAACTAAATGGTTACCTATGTGAGGAGGGAACAAATAATTTGTGTTTTCCTATCGGTTCCCCTGCGTGCCAGACTGTGTCAAATGATGTACTGCAGATATTAAAGGGAAGAATGCCTCTTGATTTCAATTTACGTTTTATATCAATGTGCTTTTGCCATGGAAGGGAAGAACTACGAATGAAAAATCAACGATGAAAGAAAGCAAGCTTATACAGCATCAATCAAAAAGAAAACCTCCCCATTTCATCCATCCATTCATTCCAAATGTTTGTCTAGTTCTGCCTTGAACTGTTTAAGTTGCTGACCTCTACTACAACAGATGGAAGTGTGTTCCAGCAATCAAACAGAAACTAAAGAAAAATTTCCGCATATCTGTTTCACAACTGTCTTTCCTCAATTTGAATTCATTCCCCCTCAGGTTTGTAATCTGAGCAACAGTAAGAATCCCATCAGCATTGAGCAGGCTCAATCCATTCAAGGCCTTACACAACCCAATCATATCACCTCGCATGTGCCTAGTCTCCAGACGCTGCAATTTTTACTGAACTTAAGCCTTTCTTCGTAAGAGCACCTGAAAGCATAATTACCCCCAGGTTTTTCCCATTTTCCACTAGCCTGAGTGTAGTACCACATGGTTGGTACATTCCTCTGAGGTTACTGCTACCCATTTGCAGTACTTTGCGTTTATCAATATTAAACTTCAACTACCATTTCTCAGCCCATCTGCCTAATTTTTCTGGATCCGTTGGAGTAGCATATCTTGATTATGCCATCCATGAGCAGATATGATGAGTTGTGCGTTATGAAACGTCTGTCTGGTTGCCACTGTTGTACCAATTGTTATTTGATTGACTGTAGCCTTTCTATTACTCTGTATAAGCCATGTCAACTTCCCTTGGTCTTTCTCACCTGCAAAGTGTTTCCGACAACAAAACCACCGTTGGCTAGGTGTTATTTGGTTATTGGACCAATCTCGATAAACCTAAGCACAGTCTTATGTGACCTGCCAGCAGGATGGCAATTTTCGTGATACTTATACAAGAGCGTCTGACGTCGACCATTGAGCCACGTTCAAAGTTACTTAAATCTGTCGTTGTGCGAACCCTTGCACTGAATTGTACAGCCCTCGTGAGTAGCACAGTTGGTAGGATCGCGTTCTCCCCACACCGGGTGGAAAAGACCTGAGTTCGAGTCCCGTGATACTAATCTGTAATTCCTTAAAGAACTTAAATTTTCATCAATTGTTGCACATCCTGGCCCTGAATTAAGTATCGATGCAAACGTGTGCATGTCTGTTGACACGAGGGAGGGAAGTACAACATGGGAAGACTTTGGGTGCTTATGAACCTGTCGCAAAGTTCATGTTGCTGGTGTTGTGAGTATTAACAGAGGGGATAACCTCAGTAACATCTCCGAGAAATTCAAAGACAAGACTCCTGTCAATCAGTAATCTTGTCTTCATGCAGTCGTAGTTCTCCTGGCATCAGCTTGTGTGTCAGGAGCTTACTGTATGTCCATGGCCATTTCAGTTGTTCTTTTCAGTAGAAGATGGTGTTTATACGATGTCCAGCAAACAGCTGACACAAATTTTGGCAGCATACATCTGGTGAAGTAGATCCTGGTTTAAAAGTGCCTTCAAATAGTCCTGATATCCTGGATATAGAGAGTCTGTTGTTTATATATCCATGTCATACCAATTATCCGAGGAAGAACATTTCAATATGCACGCGGAATTTCATCTTGGGGTTAAAAGTAACTCCATTGTGTTTGTTGGTTTTGAAATTGGGGACCCACGGAATGAAGTTGGAAGTGGGCATGTGTTGGTTTGAAGGAAAAGATCACCAACTCTGATTTTTAAAGTTGAGATGGAGTCCAAACCGCTTCGGACAAGTATGGGCAAAGATGTTATTGTATTGAAATATGATATTGTACAAAACGATGGCATTGCCGTGTGAGAGATCCGGACATTTATCTTTCGTGGGAGGCTCTGTGCAAGTGAACATTTCTCTTCATCAGCAAGGACTATACACTGAGTGATCACTGAATTATGATCACTTACGTAATACATCGTAGATCCTCCTTTTTCCCTCAGTACACCAGCTATCCGAAGTGGCATTGATTCAACAAGTTGTAGGAAGAGTTCGGGAGGTATGGCCAACCAAGCTGTGTAATGCGGTCGGCAATGCAGGTATGGCGGTGATTAGTGTATCCAGATGCCTGATATGCCTTTCCATTGTGTCCCACAAGTGCTCTATGGGATTGATATCGGTAGAATTCGTAGGCCAATCGATATGCTGGAAGTCAGAACTGTGTTCCTCACACCGTTCATGCACAACAAGTGCCTGATGGCTCGGCGCATTGTCATCTTGGATGACACCATCGCCATTCGGAAAAAGTGTAACACAGCGGGGGTGTACACAGTCAGCAAGCAGTTGACGATAGCGGAGATCACTGATACGTTGTTCCACATGAACTACGGGTCCAAGTTCTTGCCAGTGAAGCATAGAACTGCCTCCACCAGCCTGAACTTTTGATACCATGCATGATCTACGAAGATCCTCATGTTATTGATGCCAAATCCGTACATGACCATCCACGGTTTGGAGTAAATAACGTGACTCATCCGACCAGCACACCTTCTTCCAGTCTTCTAACGTCCAACTTGCATGCTCTTTGCAGCAGGCGAGTCTTTTACGCCGATGAACCTTGGTTAGGAGAGGATGCCGTAGGGGTCGTCTGCTGGTATAGCCCATACATGCGAGTGTCGATGCATGGTCATGCCAGATATTGTTCCGGGTTGGCCCATGTTGTATTGGGTAGTCAACTCTTCAACAGTGCTTCGCCTGTACGAGTCGTTGGACCCGGCGCTCACCTCTATCATCAACCTTTCGCTGACCTTTGCAGTTTTGCCGTCGGGTCGTTGTTTGACCATTTTGAAGCCAGTCCTGGTACACTTTAACTATGGCGGCTCTGGAAAACCCCACCAGTTCAGCCGTTTGGGAAATCGAGGCACGAGCTACCACAATATGTCCTTTATCAAAATCCGATGAATCCTTCCTTTCACCCATCACGCTCGGAATTTTACTACCTACTGAACCACTGACCAGACTAGGAAATCAAAACCAAGAGAGGTGCATTATGGCCACAGAAGCCGATGCGTCAACAACTAATAAACAACAACAACTGAACCACTGACACACCTTATCTATGCTATGTAGGTCGACTAACTGCGCACTCTCGTACCTCACGTGGTCAATGGGCAGCATTTAGTTTTCATATGGGTGGTCATAATTCAGTGATCACTCAGAGCTTAGTGTGGTTGGAAAGCCTTTTGAAATTCTAATTGACTTTGCGAACTTGGACCACAAGATGTTTTCAATTGAATCTGACAGGGAGCAATATTCTCATAAAACAAACATATTTCTTTACAAAAGGAGGTCGTGTTATACATTTACCTAATCAAATTCTACTCTTGGACAAGTCACGAAACTGCATGTTGAAAAGAGTTCCATTGTGCTCTGGTTGAGATGATATTTGTAGTAATTGTTTTAAATTTAGAATTACGAGTATGTTCAGTTTCAGAAGTCATGTGGGTTTTGTTTTTTTAAGTAAAAAATAAACAATAATAAAAAGTGAAACATCTGTTATATTTCCTCAAATTTTATGTGTTGTGTCTTTTCAGTGGATCTTTCTGTGAATGGCAGCGATAAGATTGGTAGCGCTTCACGTCTAAAAACAACTTGGAAAGAAAAACTAAGTATGTCTGCCTCCTTCAAGAAAATCATTGTCAAAGACTACAGACTTAAAGAAATTATACTAGTATATTCAGACGAAGAAGGTAGGTCACACTAGAAATTTCGAGTATCATGCTTAGATAGAGATTCAGTTGCATCGCATATACAGAGATTAAAGCTAATCAAACTAACGCTTAAAAGAGATTCGATTGTAGATTGTACTATCATTAATATCCGAACACCTGCATATCTACAAATAACCTACAAATAAATGGCCTCTATTTCCCGCTATCCAGCCTTCAAAGATCACTGGCACCCGGCTATCCAATTCATCCCTGATTTTCTGTCAAGGATTGAGGTCAGCGCTGTGGGTTGGTCAGTCCAACTTTTCGATGCTCATGTCCTGAAACCAATCCAAAATTATGACATAGTAGAGGGCTCTGGCTGGAATTAGTCGCTTGCGGACGGTTGCACAACCCATACCTGTGTCCTGCAACCTCCGTTTCGAGAGGACTATTCTTTGCAGAGCTCTTCTGTCACGTGTTTTCAGCTTCGGATGTTTCCCGGATCATTTTTAAAGGTTTCAGCACCAATATGCTTCCATTTGGCTCTTCAAAAGCCTGCGAGCGCATTTATAGTTGTGTCTGACACCTGGTTCTTGAGGAGGATGTGATCATCCATCAATGGATGGCTGTTCGGATATTAATGGTACGGTAGTGTATTATGATTTGGCCATTGAGTTTTGTCACAATTATTTCAGCATTTCTGGTGTAATAATGTTTCTTCGTGTATTAATAAAAAAAAGACTTGCAGTCATGGAACATTTTAGAAAGGGTTTCTATTTTACACGTGCCAGAAATTTTCAATGAACCTGAGGAGATGAATTGAGTGAACCAGATGGGCCACAATTACGGTTTATTTATATTTTCAGGATTTGCTTTTCTGGAGGTCCTGTTGAGCAAACTGCACCAGAGTTATGTGAAAACTTTGCTGTTTGATGGAGCAGACTTCAAAATTAATTCCGAAAATGACCAAAGAGATGACACTCGGGCACTTGGACACACAAATATATTTTATTCGACTCGTGATTTACAACAAGCCATCAGACTGTCTCGTGAGGTAAATAGTCCAAAACTTATTTTATTTACAACCCTACAAAACTAATGAATCTTTGGATATAGAATGTTTTAAACAATTGGATTCTATGTTGGCATTTTAAAATGGGGATTTTTATCTCTGCTCTATTTCAACTCCGGCTTTTTATCCCTGCAATAAAGAATATTTATTTATTAATGTACAGAAGAAAATGTCAGCATCTGCTTGTTTTCCTAACTTCCTTTGAAAGTTAATTACAACAGAATCGCGTATTCTTAAACATTTGTATCGATTAATACAAATTCATTTTGTCTGAAACCTTAAAATAAAGTCTGAGACTGAAGAACATTGGAGAACATTGCAGAAGCTGATATAATTGCTGATTTTCACAGTCTGGAATATTCCTAACAATTATGGTGGCATACATTTGACCTACAACGCAATCTTGGGCCACCTCACTAGATGAACCTCAATCTCAAAATTAAGTTGGCGTAATGTCTGCCACCTGATGGAAGTTAGATGGTACACTTAGTTTGTCTGTCCTAAGGTCCAGATCTACTGAACACTGAAACAGATGACATTCTTCCCATCCACATATCCATAACACTGTCCAAACTATTCAGTTCAGTCCATTGAAGGTACGAAGAGGTCATAGTTTTAAGAGAGTATAGTTTGGCAGTTTCTTCAATTCAATACCTTCAAATGCAGCCTAGAAACGTTGAATTATTGCAAACATGTTTGCAATAATTGAACGAAGTCTTCCCTCGTACGCTCGCCATTTTTGCCGATCTCACCAAATGAATTGCCCGTGTTTGCACCCTTTTAAGGAGCTCAATGTCTTTTTTTCAGATGAGATCTCCATACTTGGACACAGTATTCCAAATGTGGTCTTACAATTGTCTTATACAGTGAGATTATGATCTCCCTGTCTTGCATATATCTGTCCGTATTGTAACTCCAAGGTCCTTTTCCTCCTCCATTGTTTTTAATTGAACCCTACCAAGTGCATAATTTATTTGTGCTTTGCTGTTCCCCAAGTGTAAGACCTCATTTCGTTGCATTAAAATATCTGCCATTTCTCTGGCCTTCTTTGAAGTAATTTCAAGTCACCCTGAAGGAACACTGCTTCTCACTGATCATTCATCTTACCAACATCGTCTGTTGTGGCAACAAACAAGAATTCTTGAGGTGGGTGAAAGCATTTCTTTGACCCATATCATCAGATAAATGTGGATTAAATCACCCTTCTCCCCCACTAAATAGCAGTTGCCCTGAACCATTAAGGTGTTCCAGGGATACTGGTAAAAATTCTTGCACCTTCCTTGTTCAAATGAATACCATTTGTAAAAAATAGATTTCGTCTCCTGCAAATGCGGACCACGCTGATAAAAATATCCCCGAGAGCCTTTTCAGTTGGTATCAACAAATAATTTGCAACGATATGCAAATGTTAGTTGTTATATGGTATAATCACAAGTTCCTCGCTATCAGATGATGATGTACGCTTTCCTCGAGGTACTTAGTTGATGATTCTTCTTAGCCATGCAAAGACAGGTGATCTTTCATATTTTTGAAAAGTTGTTATCGTTGGAGCACGTTTAGTTGAAGCCACAATTGGGAAAAGAAACGAAATCACTGGTGGGTAAAGCAACCATTTCAAATGTATACAACGAGTGGAAGACGATAGAAAAAGGGATTTATATCAGTTTATTTCTAAGAGTTTTTTTTTCAAAAAATTAACGATGTTAAAACAGTTGTGTACGTTTTTATCATCCTGTAGAATTTGCCACGCAAGGAGAGGATGATGTTCATGGTTGTAATTGATGAAAATGAGGTGGATCAGGTCACTTTCGATCGCATAAGAATTCACGATTGTTCCATTAATCTGTGTATCGCCAAACTGTCCAAAGTAAGTCATTTTAACTATTTCTATCTTGTTATTCGTTTTAATTATTAAAATAATTAATAATTTCTGTTGACTAAAATTGAACAAAACAACATTACAATCAGTAGAGTATAATTGTAATTCAATTACAGATCTTTATGGAATTCGTGCTATACAATATCTGACTTCATTTAATCTTGAATGTAATGTGTTTTGCAGATGTCCAATGGATCCTCTATCTACATCTCTAAAGGGATTGTAGAAGGCTCAAAATGTTCCCTTAAATTTTCTTCATATGGAAGAAAATCCAGATCTGCTCTGCTGATTCCACCAACTCGTACTGAACCCATTCCACCAACGTTAAACCTGAATGGTTTAGAGCTGGTATTTGGAGTTCTACCGGTAAGATTGCAAAATATAAATTCTTCTAATAAATTATTCACTTAAAGGAATTCTACTCTCCAATGATGTAGATGAATTCAACTAAATATTTTATTGTTCCTAGAGGAAGCCCTTTTTCAAATATGATCAGTCCGATGGTGGGTATTTGGAAAACAAACTTATTCGTCTTCTTTCGGAGGAAATGAATTTTAAGTAAGTTCTTTATTTTTCTTGTATAATTAGCTTGTTCCTCATAACGAACAAGATCTGTAATACTTAGGTTTTTTCATGAATTGGTTTAAATAAATGAATGATTTGGATTCATACCACAGATTCAAGACGATAGAATCAGAAGAAGGAGAACTGGGCGAAAAACTACCATCTGGAAACTGGACTGGAGTGATGGGGCTTGTTCTTACTGAGGTCAGATATCTATAGATAAGTACTGCTCTTCGATTAATCTTCAATATCTCGAATTCGGTAGAATCTCCATTCTACTGAATTTTAACGTTTCTCAAATAGATCTTCTATCTCCCGAATGTTAGATTAAATTGTAAGATTGAACAATGAAGGGTACAAGGACTGTAAGATTGAATAAACGGATAAAAATTAGAATCCTTCTCATTTCAAAATTAAGATAACATTTTATCTTAACTATATTACAGCAAGCGGATGTTGGACTTGGACCTCAGTTGTTGTACGACTACTGGCTCGAAGTGGACTTCTCACAATTTTACCACATCCAGACTGATACTTTCATGACTCGGGCCCCACGAGAACTGCCAGTTACTTTTATTCTACTTAAACCATTTCAGCCTAAGGTAATTTAAGGTGAAAAGAAATCTTAAACCCAACTTGTACTTAAGTGGTAAATCTTAAAATATATAAATATAAAATATTTTCATATTTTCACATTGTTATAATATTAAATTTTGAGCCAATGATATAACCAACTGATGAGTCTTAATATTTTCAGATATGGTATCTAATTTTAGTGTCACTGGTTATTGGAGGATGCTTTATTACCATAATTGGAAAGTTATCTTCAAGGATTCTGAACGACAGCCATCCTCCAGAGACAAGTTCTGTCTATTGGCATTTGTTTGCTGTGCTGACAGGCAGAGGTACGTTAAATATTTTCAGCTTCGCTGTATTGAACTGTAAGTAGATATTACAACTCAATGAACATTAATCACTTTTGCAATAACAACGATATGACTTCGATGAAAATTTTCTTTTAAATAGATGCCAGGTCCACTTTGCCTTCGACATGTTCCTGCACATTGGCTGATGGATTATGGTTGATGGGAACTCTTGTGCTAATCACGAGTTACAGTTCCACCCTGATGTCTTTTACGATGGTCCCGGAATTAGAAACACCAATACAGACAATCAATGAATTAGAAAGTCTCGTCATTAAGGGAGAATACTTTGTAGGAATACCTTTTTGGGGACCATTGCCGGTATGTTTTTTAAATAATTGAATGGCAAAATGTACATTATTCTCTCATAAATTGATTAATTCATGGTGGAATGGGTCATGCACAGAGCAATAAAGTAAATTTTCTACGAAAGCTGTAAAATTCTCCTTTAGCCTGACCACTGTCTGATCACGGTCTTGGATTGAAATATTGAAGTTACCGATTTTGGAAGTACTGCTATTTTCGACGTCCACTCCGAATTAGAACATTGGGTGATGAAAAACGCCAGTTTTTCTTCACCCAATTTTCTTTATTTTAAAGTCCTACCAAAAAGTAGGACTTTAAAATAAAGTCCTACTTTTTGGTTTGAAATAGGACCTCTTATTCTGCAAATGGAAGCTTGGTCACATTATCCTGATCAGACCATCATACTACCGTGCTTTGTAACGTGCAGGGAATCTGAACTCACTATAGCTGAGTGGTCAAACGCGAGAATCAGGCCTGTGAAAGGTGGGGCGCCAAAATTAACCTTTCATTTTGGCCTATTCATACCACTGAACTGTCCTAGCGTGGGTATATCAGCACATCTTTGAATTGATCGTGGCCAGCGTGTATATGACTCGTTGTGATATGCGGCGCCAGAAATCTGACTACCTTTAATAACACTATGAAACAAAGTTCAATAAGTTTCTGTTTATCTGGATTTCTTAATGTTTACGGATTTGGATATGCTGATTCATAAGTCTGGGAACCCATCCAGCAGACACTTTATTCATCTGTTGATGGATGATGTTATCCACAGACCATGAACTAATTTGGAGCTCTGCAGCTACTTCTTTGATGTAATAGGGCTATCTTCCAGGATTCATGCCTCAGTTTTTGCATCATTCTCTTCTGTTGCAGCACTTGCTGGGCATCCAGCGATTTCTTAATCGTATACTGAGATTCTTCCACATTTGAATTGTTTACACTAAGTGCAAATGTCAAATAAAATAAATTTATCGTTCTATCACAACTACTTCTGAATGAATACAAATCTTTTTTGAACTCCCTTCGTATATCAGTTTTGTTTATCAATATTTAACTTCTGTACAGCATAGATTATTAATCTTTGAAACATTATTAATAGATTATTAACAACAAGCTAAGAAAATCACAAACTAAAAAGTATAAAGTACATTTTGGTTAATCAAAATAAATTCCTTCAAAACACATTTGAACATCTTCTTCGTCTTTTGTGATAAATGTGATCATCGTAAACCACGAGCTAGATGTAGTCGCCTCTGATAACTTAATCCCACCTTCCTTTACTTCTTCCCCATTGACTCTATGTCCTGCAGCCACCACTCCCATTGCCCTTCACCAACATCGCCCAAATTTGGTCTAAAGACGTCTAGAAGAGTGTGAATCAATGAAGCTTGTTGACATTTTGCCTTCCATTTTTCCCTTATTTTCAAATCAGCTTAGGAACTAGTTCTTTGTCATTTTAGCTGGTAATAATAATTATAATTAATATTATTTTTAACAGTGTCTGTAGACATGTGTGTTTTGATTTGCATGTGGTGTGGGCTGAAAAACACAGAATAACTACCAGAGAAACCTAACTTGCTCTGCAGAGATTGGCTAAAGAGGACGTTATGAAGGCCTCGATTGAAGAGGACTTTATAAATTCGTCTAGTTGTCGACGCGATTAGCATTAGCATTAGTAGAGGCATTTGATGCAAGAAAGCAAGCTTATGCAGCATCAGCCAAAAAAAAAAAAAAAAACCCACTTCCACTTCACCCCTCTGTTCGTTCAAAATACCTGTCCAGCTGAGCCTTAAACTTATTTTGGCTATCAACCTCCACCACAAGGGATGAAAGTCTGTTCTACCAACCAACCACCTGCTGGCTGAAGGCAAATTTCCGCACATCTATCCGACATCCGTCCTTCCTCAATTTGAATTTATGCCCTCTCAGGTGATTATTCTGAGCGAGAGGAAGAATCCCATCAGCATTAAGCAAGCTCAAACCATTCAAGGCTTTATACACCTCAATCAGATCACCTCGCAGATTCCTAGTCTCCACACACTGTAATTTGCAAATCTTAAGCCTTTCTTCGTAAGAGCACCCCTTTGTTCCATTCACTAATCTTGTTGCCCTTCTCTGTACTCGTTTCATCAGCTCTACATCCTTCTTGAAATGAGGCCTCCAGGCCTGTATACTCTAGGTGTGGCCGGACCATTGACTTATACAAAGGGATAATCACCTCCTTATCTCTCCAATTTGTACAATAATCTACCATGTGCAACAGTATCAAAAGCTTTCATTAAATCCAAGTTTATGTCATCAAAATTATTTTTTGCATCCAGTTCCTTTGTGACCACATCGTAGTATCCTATCAAGTTGGTCAGACAAGACCAACTTAATAGGATACTACGATGTTAACTATTACTGTGTGTTAACTGTTACTGCAGTCTTGTCTAGATGATCCTGCAGTGCTTCTTTAACCAGTGACTCCATTAATTGTCCTGGAACAGAAGTTAAGCTCACAGGTCTATAATTACTTGTGTCGCCCATTGATCCTTTCTTGTGAATTGGGGTCACATTTGCACATCTCCAGTCTGTGGGTACCTCCCCTGAGTCCAAGGAAGTTCTCATAATTATGGCTAAAGGTTTGCTTACTTCCTTTGCTGCCTCCTTTAATATAACTGGATAGATTCCATCCACCCCGGGTGTCTTTTTTAGTTTATCCTCAACAATTTCTCCTCCACTTTCCTCTCAGTTATTACAAAATCATCCAGCTCACTGCCAGAGTTTACTTCACCTCTGGCATTCTTCTCCCTGAATAACTCCTCATGCGTGAATGTAGATGCAAAATACTCGTTTAGATTGTTAGCCATCTGAGCAGGATCATCAACAGTTGAACCGTCAATATCCAGTGGACCAATCTGATTCATTCCTTTCCTTCTTGAGTTTAAATATGTAAAGAACTCTTTTCTGTTTTTCTTTGCATCCTTTGCCATGGATTTTTCGTAGTCTGCCTTTGCCTGCCTAATCTCCTTTGTGACTTGGTTACAGACCAACTTATATCTACCATAGGCTTCTGTGTCACCCATTAATTTGTATGTATCCCATGCATTTTTCTTCTCTGCCATATGTCTCATTAGTTCATCTGACAACCATTTAGGCCTGAATCTTGAACAATATTTCTTGGTTGGTATGTAATGCCTGGTAGCTTCCAAGATAAGTTCTTTGAATGCTTCCCATTTTGAATTTGCTGTTGGTAACATCTTCAGTTGGTCCCACTGTATAGAATTTAAATACTGTCTCAGACCATCGTAGTCGCCTTTACGAAAGCAAAAACCCTTCCCTTTACCTCTGATGGTAGTTACCTCTTTGAGTAAATCCCACTTCAGCACACTGTGATCACTGCCACCTAGTGGTTCATTTATCTGCAGATTCTTAATGCATGAAGAATCACTGCTGATAATCAAATCAAGAGTATTACTCCCTCTAGTTGCCTCCCGAACACGCTGATGTAGAAAACAATCATCCAATAAATCCACAAAAGCTCTGCTAGTGCGTGAGTAACCAGCCCCCAAATTCCAGTCAATATCTGGGAAATTAAAATCCCCCATTATAGGACTCTCTGATTTACTGGCCCACTCTATTTCCCTGTACAGTTTCTTATTATACTCATCAGAGTCATTAGGCCTATAGCACACTCCTACTCTCAATTTTGATCTCCCAATGCTTATGTCACACCAAACTGACTCAACAATGCACTGTCCAGCGATGTCGACTGGCTTCACTTCCTTGGTTTTTATGTGTTTCTTAACTAATAGCATAACCCCTCCCCCCTTCCTATCCTGTCTATCCTTTCTGTAGACGTTGTACTCCCCAAATTGCAGTTCTGCATCCCTTATATCTGTGTGACACCACGTCTCTGATATCCCAACAATATCTGCCTTTGATGTTTTGAGCAATACCTCAAATTCTTCAAATTTATTTACTAAACTCCTAGCATTGGTGTACACGCAAGTATACCTGCACCTGTTCCTATTCTTAGCTACCCTAACATAACCCATGTGTTTACTTGTACCGCAATGACTCCCAGCAGTCTCTCAAATATCCTTCATCTTGTTTTTCAGGCTTCTGCTCATTCCAATAGAAGCAGTGCAAGAATCTCTTTCACCTCTGCCAGTGGCTACTGTTAAACTATTAGTCCTTGTATCCTCCCCCAAACTAGCAGTTTTCTGACCCTCCTAACACTGCCTCGATAGCATCAGGAAATATTCTTGCATCCTTTGTATTTAAGTGTATTCCATCCCTGTAGAAGCAATCTCTCCTGTTAGCAAGCACGGACCAAGATTAAAAAAAAGTGTACCCCTTGAGCCTTGTACAATCTTTCCAGGGCCGAATTGATCTACAAGGCTCTCATCATGTATTCCCTCCTATCGTGTCTGGGCAGAATTGCAGACACTTTCAAATTCAACCCTAATTCACTGGTTTTTTCAACAATGACCAACCATTAGAACCAATACTTTTCAAAAGAAGCAAGTGGTGAAACTATGATTGCCAGGAATATTGCTCAGCATCAGTCAGACTGTCTTCCAGATCATGTGAAACCAACATCTTAACTGGTAAACCAACCAATATGTCTCCTTTTAATTTTGCTTTAGACATTTTCGGAAAACTGCACTACATGTACTGAAAGGTGTCACTTTGAAGATCTAATACTTTAACAATTGTTTGACCAGTTCCAAGTTTCATTAGAGTGATGGAAACAAAGCTTTATTGGAACCAAGGGACTGTTTACGCTGTTTGCACCAGGCTTCATCTCAGTTTTGGAAGATCATTCTTTCTCCTATACCGAAAGAATAGTCTGCAATTCAGAGGTGAGAAAGTAAGGGAACTTGGCAAATCGACCTTGCAAACTAAGAAGGAAAAGAACCCTAGCATCTCACTGAACACAGTGGCTATAATCACCGTCCTCCCCGTATCCTTTCAGTAATGCGAAGAACATTTATATATTTTTACTCAGTAGCTGAGTCAGTCGGTGTCTCAGGTGTGAGTAGAAAGGTTTATTCCTCTGGAAACTCTTTTTTCCGTCCCGAAAAACTGGCAAATCAACCAGAAAACACACGCAGTTTATGGACATATTACACATGGGCAGATTGAATACTTCTTCAATACAAACAGAGTTCGAAGTCGCTGTAACAACGCGTTCAAAAGTTTACTTGAAGTGTCCATGTCCAAAGTTTTTCGTCAATACCAAACAAATAAAAACAACAGAACAAGGATTCTGCAATATTCTAAAGACGTTCCGTTCATAAACAGCACGCCTTTCTTCTGTCTGTGGAACTTTTGCTGTTGAGTCCAGTGGATTTCCATTTAAGCGAGATGACAGAATAAATGCAGTGGCAGGGTACGTTTAGCCTCCTGAAGCACAGATCTGTGCCATCCGGGAAGGCAGTTACCATGAATCGGTGTACCTGCTCTGCCACAATGAATAAAAAAAATTGCAATATTAGGCCAGCCGAGCACCAACTCATCTACACACGTGCAATATGTGCATAAATTGTATGTGTGTGTTCTCTGGTCGATTTGCCTGTTGTGGTGGACAAAACTCCGAGTTTCGGGAAGAAAAAACTTTGCTATCTACACCTGAGACCAACAAACTCAACGACAGTGGGGAAAAAAACCACAAAAATTCTTTCCATCCTTAACGGGATTCGAACACTGGCCATTTCTACCTGGTGTGAAGAAGATGGTGATTGCAAACACCGTGCAGAGAACCACAAGGAATTAAAAACACTGACATATTAGAACCACTCAAGAACTAACTTGTATGCCCATGTGTATTATGTCCATAAACTGCATGTGTTCTCTAGTCGATTTACCTCTTTTGTTGGACAAAAAAACAAGAGTTTCCGGAGGGAGGACCTAATCTGTACCTAAGCCCGACTAACTCAGCAACAGAGTGAAAAAGCCCTTAAAAGTTCCTCGTGAGATTGACAGAATCGAAGCCGGACCTTTTTCTGCTGTGAAGAGGATTATGAATGTGAACACTGTGCTGCTAGCGCAATAGCACAATGGATGGGTAGTTTTTAGTTTCTTCAGACTGCAGTATAGGGGTATGGAGACTGCAAAAGATTTGGTGAACATCCCCCCATAGCAGGAAACTTGATCAATCGAAAAATTCAACTAGTGTCAGGGATTATAACCAACTATTCTGAAATTTTCTAATCGAAAAGGGCAGCACAACGAATTATGTTCAAGGTCCAATGAAAAACTTTATTGGAAAATATCAATAGCAATGTTTGGCCCACCCATTCTGTATATATAGCTATGGAAAAATAATTTTTATTCGTATTTTTAGAGACGCTTTAAATTTCTTCTTTGTTCGTCTACATTTACTTTTCAGAATGAAAGCAGTGGGGTGTACAAAACTTTTAATGATGCTATGATGAAGGATCCACAAAGATTCCTTTTCCCAGATGCTCAAACAGGGGTACAGCAGTTATTGAAGCAAAACCTTGCGTTGATATTTGCGCACACAGATCTGCAGGCTGAAACTTACGAAATCGATCCTAAATTGTTTTATCTACCAAAGGACCAGTTCTGTTCTTTGTATCATTCGGCCCTAACGACAAAAGGAAATCCTCTGCAGAAGAGTATCAGTAAAATGTAAGCATTTTGTCTAGTAAGAATCCAATGGAAAATTGGTAAAATACATAAGGATCTGTATGGTCTGTTTATTTTTCCACAATTAAACCTTATTTTCCGTTTCATAATCTAACTAAATTGTCTCTTGTTTATCCCATTAGAATAACCAGAATGGTGGAGTCCGGTATTACCAACAAGTGGCTCGAGGATATATTTACCAAAAAGGAAATAAAGATTTATCAACACCCTAGGGAAGAAGAGAGCAATGTTCTCACCACTTCCAAACTGCAAAGCCCTTTCTACTTATTGGTCACTGGATATTTTTTCTCAACACTTGCCTTGCTGCTTGAGAGAGCGAAAAGCAAGAGGACATCATCCAACTAGGAGGACTCCGTTTTTTTTTTGGAAGATAAAACCAGCTCAATCGTTGATGACTATCTTAGAAAACTTAGCCTCGCACTATGGCAGTTGCATGAGATTTTCTTTCTGGGCAGTTAATTATTAGGGGTGGAATTCATTAAGAAATGGGGACAGTAAGAAAGCATCTTCAATTGTTCAAGTATTGGGAGTTCTGAAATAATATTGCACTGCATTTTTTGTGGGACAATTTAATAAAATATCTTCTAGCAGTGTTGTTCAAACTCTTTTAATTAATGTACATATTTATTAATCTGATCACACAAAAGGTTTTAAAAGCTTTTTAAAATGTAGTTTACGAGTTGGCAAAATTAAGAAATCGCAAAAGATGCTAAAGTAGGTTTCTTCAACAAGGATTGGGCAATCCTTGTTCCAGAATCCTAAGGTGCGAAAAAAAAAGACAACAGAAATTCTCTTTGTCAAGGATGCAAGTATTTCTGAACTTTGAGAGCTTTTGAAAATCAAGCCATGTCCTCTTTCTTCTTCTTCTTCTTCTTCTTCTTCTTTGGTCCTTAGCTGGCAGCTGGGGGAGGCGGTTGGCCACGCAACCAGTATGCTGCTGTAGGTGCCGCAGGGTTTCGGACTTGCTCTGTGATGTTCTTCCATACCTTACGATCCATGGCTTCAGTCCTGGCCTGGTTAAGGTCGAGACGTCGGCTCTTCAAGTCATCTTCCACTTGCTTGGCCCACGTTTTCCTAGGCGCGGTCCGTTGGATGCTCCATTGGGTGGGTCGTTGTCTCCAAAGGAGTGTGGATGGTATTCTGTTCGTGCCCATTCTACATACGTGGCCAAACCATCTGAGCCTTCGCTTCTGGATTTGGTCGGCAATGGTTGGTTGCTGTTGGCATCTGGCGCGGATGGTATCATTAGTGATGCGGTTGCGAAGAGAGATGCCCAAGATCTGCCGCAGGCATCGCATTTGGAATACCTCAAGTTTGTTCAAATCTAACTTGAGACAAATCCATGTTTCCGATCCGTAAAGAAGAATGGGCAGGATCAAAGTCCGGAAGAGTCGGATTTTAGTCTTTGTGGAAATGTTGGTCCTCTTCCACAGACACCATTTGAGCGAGGCGAACGCAGTGGCCGCCTGTCCAATTCTGCTGTGAATTTCCATGGTGGATGCAACTTTCTTCTCCTGGACCAGCGACCCAAGGTATTTAAAGTCCTGCACTTGCTCGATCTGGACGCCTTCGAGATAGATGGTGGCTTGCGACCCATTTGTTGTCAGGGCCTTTGTCTTACCAGCATTGATCTTCAAACCGTATGGCCGGGCAATGCGGGCAATGTCGTAGAGGATTTCCGTGGCTTCAGCGTCGTTACCGGCAAGGATAGCACTATCATCAGCAAACATCAGGTCAGTCACATAGTGATCCTTGTCATATTGTATGCCCTGTCTGTTTCTGAATGCTTGCCTCATAATGGCGTCGACCACGATGTTGAAAAGCAACGGGGAGGCTACATCCCCTTGGCGGACTCCAGTTTGGATGGTAAATTCCTCCATGTCCTCTTTAACATGCCACAAAAGACCCAACGATTTTAGACATTCTGCTGGCCATAAAAACGATACATATATATATTTTATTATTGATATTCATTTTGTGGAAGTTTGCTAGTAGATATCGAGTGATCCAATCCATTTTTCGGTGAGCTCAGCATCCTTCTATTTGATTAGTTAGACTCAATACTTAATTTAGACTTTGTTTGACTCAATACAAAATTAGATTTTACTGGGTTTTCTGCCAGGTTTATACTGTCTGTTGAATGCAACATTCAGGAGATCTGCATTGAATTTGGTTAGACCAAAGTCCATAACTAAGTCGACTAATTCTTGCTGATTAAGGAATGTGACGATTTAGTTGAATAGGCCTCTCAGGTATAATCTCAATTAACACCTCCACCAGTTTCTTCGTCTAATTCTGAAGACTTCTCTAGCTGATGGGTTGGGATTTGGCAGGTATTCATTGCGTGGTACTAGACCAATAGAGGATAGTACGTTGGGATAGAGCTTTTCAATCCGCAGACTTTTTCAAATTTGATACATCCACTATCGAAAAGTACTACTTGCCGTGATTGTTTGTAAGCTCTCTTTAAAGGAATAAAAGACTCCTTGGCTACTATTGAAGAAAAAGAGAGAAACCATGTTCAATCGTGATTTTCTCCCTTTTTCTTCAATGTTAAGTATTGTCTTATGATTATATAGGCTTAAGTTTTCAACTTTCAATCCACATTCTCAAAAGAATTCTTTATAAGAGGGAGTAAATTTTATCTTGAAAGCGGAAATGGTCATGGACTTTGAGCATCAGTTTCCTAGCTTGTGTGATCGCGTGGACTGAATTTTTAAAACCTAACTGTGGCATCGAATTCGATATTGAGTCAAGCAGAGAATACGATTTACTAGCCCACTCTATTTCTCTGTACAATTGTTCAATGACTCGAATGAGTACAATGAACAATTGTACAGAGAAATAGAGTGGGCTAGTAAATCGGAATGTCTTATAATGGGGGATTTTAACTTCCCAGATATTGACTGGAACTTGTGGGTTGGTCACTCACACACTAGTCAGACTTTTGTGGATTTATTGGATGATTGTTTTCTGCAGCAGCATATTCGTGAGGCAACCAGAGAGAGTAATACTCCTGATCTGGTTATCAGCAGTGATCATTCGTGTATTAAGATTTTGCAGATTAAGAAACCACTAGGTGGCAGTGATCACAATGTACTGACGTGGGATTTACTTAAAGATTTAATTACCATCAGGGGTAGATAAAGGAAAGGGTTTTTGCTTCAGTACAGGTGAGTACAGTGGTCTCAGACAGTTTTTAAATTCTGTACAGTGGAATCAACTGATGATGTTACCAACAGTAAATTCTAAGTGGGAAGCATTCAAGGAATTAATCGTGGAAGCTACTAAAAGTTTCATACCTATTAAGAAATATTGCTCAAGGTTTAGGCCTAAATGGTTGTCAAATGAACTAATGAGACTCGTAATAGAGAAGAAAAATGCATGGGATGCATACAAATTAACACGTGACACAGAACCTATGGCAGATATAAGCTAGTCTGTAATCAGGTCACAAAGGAGGTTCGGCAGGCGAAGGCAGATTACGAGAAATCCTTGGCAAAAGATGCTAAGAAAAACAGCAAGGATTTCTTTACTTATATAACTCTAAAAGGAAGGGGATGAATATGATTGGTCCACTTGACATCGATGGTTCGACTGTTGATGATCCTGCTCAGGTAGCTAACAAACTGAATGAGTATTTCGCATCTACATTCACACATGAGCAGTTATTAAGGTTTGAAAATGGCAGAAGGTTATCAAATTGTAACAGAATACTTAATGATTTTGTAATAACTGAGAGCAAAGTGGAAGAGAAATTGTTGAAGTTAAACGTAAGGAAAGCACCTGGGGTGGATGGGATCTATCCAGTTATATTAAAGGAGGTGGCAAAGCAACTAAGCAAACCCTTAGCCATAATTATGAGAGCATCCTTGGACTCAGGGGAGGTCCCCACGGACTGGAGATGTGCAAATGTATCCCCAATTCACAAAAGGGGTTCAAAAGGTGACACAAGTTAACTACAGACCTGTTAATTTAACTTCTGTTCCGGGTAAAATAATGGAGTCACTGGTTAAAGATGCATAGCAGGATCATCTAGACAAGACTGCAGCAGTTATAGTTCAGACAGAGTATGGGTTTGTTAAGGGAAAGTCTTGTCTGACAAATTTGATAGGATATTATGATGTGGTTACAAAGGAACTGGATGCAAAAAATAATTTTGATATCATATATTTAGATTTCAGGAAAGCTTCTGACACTGTTGCGCATGGAAGACTACTGTACAAATTGGAGCAGAATGGTATTAAGGGTAAGTTGCTACAATGGATAAAAGGATGGTTAAGTGCGAAAAGACAGAGGGTGGTAATCAATGGGTGCTGCTCTTCTTGGACTAATGTTATTAGTGGAGTCCCACAGGGTTCGGTGTTGGGTCCACTGTTGTTTTGTATATTTATCAATGATATTGATGAAGGTATATCAGGCTTAATGTCGAAGTTTTCAGTTGATACAAAGGTTGGCAGGGTTGTTAATGACAATAATGGCAGTGTGCTACTGCAACAGGATCTAGATAAATTGGGCAGATGGGCTAAGACGTGGCAACTGAAGTTTAACCTTGACAAATGGGTAGAAGTAACCCCAGAGAAACGTACCAACTGTGTGGTACTACACTTAAGGTGGTAGAAAATGAAAAAGACCTGGGAGTAATTGTGCAGTCAGATATGAAGTTTTCTGAGCAATGCAGACAGGCTGCCAGGGCAGGTCATGGGGTTTTTTCAATGATATATAGGAATTTTGCTAGCAGGGAAAAGGAGGTGATTATCCCTCTGTATAAGGCAATGGTCAGGCCACGCCTTGAGTACTGCGTACAGGTCTCGAAGCCTCATTTTAGGAAGGATGTAGATTTGCTTGAGCGTGTACAGAGAAGAGCAACACGATTGGTGAGGGGAATGAAGGGATCTTCTTACCAAGAGAGGCTTAAGTTCTGCAAATTGCAGTGGCTGGAGACTAGGCACCTGCGCGGTGATCTGATTGAGGTGTATAAGGCCTTGAATGGGTTGAGCACGCTGAATTCTGATGGGATCCTTCCACTTGTTCAGATTACGAACCTAAGGGGGGCATAAATTCAAATTAAGAAAAGACAGATGTAGAATAGAAGTGAGGAAATTTGCCTTTAGCCAGCGGGTGGTTAATTGCTGGAACAAACTTCCATCTGTCGTTGTGGAAGTTGATAGGTTGAATAAATTTAAGGAGGAACTGGACAGGCATTTGGAGGGAAGGGTGTGATTTTTTTTTTTTTTTTTTTTTGGCTGATGCTGCTTAAGCTCATACATTTGCTTTCTTGCATCACATGCTACTACTACTACATCTGTAAAAGTCTACTCCATTTCCTGAAAAGCGCCATCTGCACAGAATGAAAACAGAGAAAATAAGTTACTGAAAATCCTGTTGAGTTTTAAATAACTGCGCATGCGTGATAGATTGGAAGGAAGTCCCACACAAACCATCTTGTTGTACACAATCAAAACAAGCGTTCCAAATGGAGGATGCTAAATGGATTTGTTACTGGAGCAAAGATAAACATTGAACAAAACAGTGTTCAATAATGAAACATGGCCTCTGCTGAAACCATAACCAATATTGCTAATTGTACTTAAAGTAAGTTTAGTTTCCAGGAAATTTGGAAAAATTAGAATCAAAGTTACCTAAAACGGATATCACTGCAAGAAACATCAATAAATCAGCAGAACTGAACAAACTACAGTTGGTATGTGTCGTTAAAGAAAAAGGTGATTTGATATCATATGCGGATGATTTAAAGATCTTAACAAAAATAAATTCGACCGATGAAGCAAAAGTCACCACAGTAACCATCAACAAAACCTTGTCAGAAGTACAGCAGTACTTCACGAAAATATACCTGCAAGTTAATCCTGAGAAATCTGCCATCATAGTATTCTCACTTAAACCCACACCAACCATAATTGAGCCTGCGATTTACGGAATCCTGATCCCATGCGTTGAAAAGAAGAGAGGTCTGGGTGTGATCTTCTACAGAAAATTAAAGTTCAATCATCATATAGAAGAACTCTGTGCTAAATTCAACAGGGAACGGTGAGTTGCCAAGCAGCACTTGCTACACATTCAGAACACAAACCTGATAAAAATGTATATCAGGATGATGATTTTTCGGAGGTGTACTGTATGGAATAGAGTTGTGGGGCTCAGCTGCAGACGCCACAATTAAACCATTAAAAGCCGCTGAATACTGGCTCCTGAAGTGGACAACCTGGAAGTGACATCTTCCACCTCAACAGCACACAACACCGATGTCCAAGGCGCTGAAGTTAACCAGGTTTTCAGCATTAATGCATGGGAGAAGACTCATCTTCACCGTAAAAATGATCGCAGGGAGAGTATCAGTGTCCAACATTTGGGACACCGTGTGCTGGCGGATCCCCAAACCAGTTCTCCGCACAACTCCCAAGCTTCTTGCTCTTCCTTTGAGGCTACGTTTAAAATATCGGTTCCTCCCTTATCAGAACCTCCATCTGGTTCAATCCCTGGATGTTAACTCGTTTAAAATCATAGATGGCAAAAAAGTATAGACGGCTCACTCTAGATCTGCACGTGGTCTCCACAACTACCAACTGATTTCAGATAGTTACAGCTGGGCAAGAATCCCACAGAAAACCGGATTTCAGTTAATTTTCATTATTTAATTTGTTTAATTTAATCTTTATACTTCCGGCGAGGTTATCTGTGCCGCTTGATAACCCCTGTCATGGTGCTTGAAGGGTATTGTAGAGTCGTGGTACTTGCCAGTACCGGTAAACTTTACAATAAAAGATCTTATTTATTTAAATACACACGGCAGCCAAGGACACATCGGTTGACGAACAGCATATTGATGCCGGTTGCTATGGTATAAACTGCAAACAACCAAAACTGCGTTCAGATGTACACCATGAAAATCAAAACCCACATAAATCGAAATAGTTATTCATAACGTGAATCCTCTTTGTTTCGTTGTTCAACGCCACTGGATGGTAACAATCATACAGAGGACTGCAATCCAATTTCTTTTCATATCAGCAATAAATAATGCACAAAACCCATAAAAAATGGCATTAATCTTCTCTCATGTGTTTTATTGGTATTGACATACGACTACTGGTATCTTTATCATTTTACTGACCCGAGAACAACCTCGTTTAATGACGTATCAATGGACCAATCAATGCACAGGAGCATTCCTTGTTATTCAAGCTAATACACTTCCCAACGTAATATTCATCCCATATTTCAGGCTCTGCGGTTTAATAAATTAAGCAACCAACATATACTGTCAACGCTTTCTTAATGCAGTTTATTTATTTCTTCTTGGATTTTAATAACAATTAAAGTGTAATAGTTATTTAACGTTTCTGCTGTGATTAATATAAGTAAATAGTAATTAATAAGTAATGTAGTAAATAGCAAACAGTTTGATTTCTTCATCTTGTCCGTCCGTTCGCATGTAATAACTCGTTTCTCAGTGGACAGATTTCAATGAAATTTTATATTTCTGTCTTATAGAAATATCTGTCCAATAATTCCAAATTTCATTAAAATTGAACCAACAGAAATTTTAAAAAAAGCGTTTTAAAAATTTCGAGTAATCTCTGTATATAAATCGAAGTGGGTCAAATATTGGGCGTTGCACTACACAGAAGTTTTAAGAAAATGCTCTTTTAGCTATTCAAAATGTTTCAGGATCGATTCTGATTCTATATTTCCCACAGTTCTCCACCCCTACAGAAGATTATATTAGTTTCGGATTTAGAAACGGATTTAGAAAAACAGAATCGGAAAATCCTTCTTGCAATAATCTCAAATCAATTTTCATCAGATCAGACATTTTCTCTAAATGTTCCCAAACATGGTATTACACCAAAAGGCTAATCTGCCATTTATTTAGAAGATCCACCCTCTATCTCAGATGAATCAATAAATTATGCCACAGGTTTTCATGGCAGTGTCTCATCTTTCAAGTGAGCAAAGGATTCAACTTTTTATCGAAGTCTTTTTTTTTAGAAAAACATTAAAAAATTGAAATGGAAGGATCCTGACTGGTAACGAAATATGCAATCCCTACTCCTACCATTTTAGGTCTCCTTGTGGATAGTTAACTGTGAAGGGTTCAGTTTGGAAGCAGCCGCTCTGACACTCTTGGTCATCACCATCCTCCTCAACATCCTCCTCCGAAAATACCCACCTTCTCCTGAGACAACATGCAAACAAACTTCATCTAATCAAACTTCCTTATCACCTTCAGTAATATTTTTTGAGAAGAGTTCCAGTCTTTTCAATCGACGATATTGGAAAAAGAAACCAACCATGGAGTTGCTGTTGGTTTGGCAATATAGCACGATCCCCAAATGCGTCTCAAGGTAAGTTTTTGGTGGCCATTTTGTTATCATCTATTATGACTTTCAGTCATGGACGCATCATCGGATTTTAGTTTGCATGATTCGTCCATTATTTACTTTAAAATAATGTAAATAATTCTTTATATTATATTTATCTTAAGGGTGGGACTGTAGCCCCTTTTGCCCCTAATGGGACCGCCACTGACAGTCGTCATGGTAATTCTAGGTAAAATAACAGGAGTTTCAGAATGGGAAAAGAAAGAACTATAATATCACGTGGAAAGTACCTGTGGCAAACTATATTTATGAAAGCTCTTAGTAAATATTTAATCCCATCCACTAAATTATGGCTATTCTTTTGTTCGCTTTGCCTTTCTATCTTCCTTTACCTCTTTTATTGTGGAAATTTTCCCTTAATTCGAATTTAAATAAAAAAAGCTGATTGATCAACGAATTTAATATTCTCTGCTCAATTCGGGATGAAAAGGAACAACCTTGAAAATTACAACAGTTGTAAGCAATGGATACAAGAGTTCACGATTAATAGAGCTGGTGTAACTGGTTTCGAATTAATCATAAACTAGATTCACGCTACCTCAAAAGCAAGGCCACTTTGCAAGGAGAAAGAGAGAGAGAAAATAGGTATACTGCAATTCTAAAAGGAATCTGTTGGCATTGATTGATCCCCTAGTATACTTGAAAGCGCATTGCATATTTAAGAAATTTTACTACGAACCAGATGACCTATTGTTGGGTTTTAGGTACATCAATGACTTAAACCATCATGTGC